>NW_008676379.1:57036-63174 GCF_000695815.1 Acanthisitta chloris
AATCCATAGCCAACAGTCAGTCTCACTTGCTTAACTTTACACTGTAAGGAAGAGAAAATGTGATTGCTTCTCTATAAATGCATTACAGGATGAATCCCTGAGAGAGCGAAGAACTATTTTGACTGAAGAGCAAAACTGACACAGGAAACCACTGGTACAACCTGGCCATAAACTGAAGATAGAAATTAAAAGTTTCGAAATATCAAAAAGAGAGTGTCTGGATAATCTTGAGCTAGCAGGGGGAGGGGAGAAGAAAGGAAGGCAAAATAAATCTAATTTGCATCCACAGGGAAGTAGTAAGTTTCTACATAGTGGTAAATTGGACAGTGTGGTTGCCTTTGATGAAGAGGCTCACCCAGGTTTGTCTTTGAGCCCTTTGTCCATTTTCCTTTAGTCTGTGAAAAAATATTCTGGTGCTGCATCTACTGAAAACAAGGACAAGGCATGGTTGTGTGCACTTCTTCATTGCTGGCATACTCCCTTGCAGAGTTAGCATTTTTCCAAGAAATTCCTAAGCCTATCTTAGAGGACAGTGAAAGTCAGGGGTCATTCCCAAGAGGCATGTTGGACAAGGCCATCCAGTTCCAGAGGGAAGAGCCCCATAGGGGAAAGCTGTGTCACAGTTAGTTTGGTCCCAGGAGCAGTCCCTGGCCATTGGCTCCAGGTCCAGAGGGTGTTCCATGGCCTGCTTTGTTTCATGATATATCCATAGCCATAGGAAAAGATGCTGTTTTGCTTTGTTATACTGCACTGCAGCTTACATGACCAGTTGTGTTAGAGGTTAAAGCTGCTATTGCACTACATGGATAGAAATATGACATAGAAGGATTTTTTAAATGTTTGGGAAAAATGTATATCCTTCAGTTCAAATCCCCTGCTCCACAGCAACACAGCTGTGGTTTTCTGGAATTATGGCAGTATTTTAATAGGAGACAGAGAACCATTTTTTGGAAAACAGTTGTGGCCTCAACCCGAGCGGAATTAGATGGACAGCTCCCTGAATATGCTGCTCTCACCCAGCTCTGGAAAGCAGGCATCAGTGTTTGAGCCAGGCACTGTCAGACCCTCAGTCTCAGCATCCCAGTCTGATCTGTCTCAGACATCTACCTCAGGACACAGTTAATGGACCTCTGGAGGTTCTTATCTCATTGACTGTCCTAGGAGGAATCTCTAAGTCAGACATAAACTTTAGATACCTATGTTAGAGCAGATGAAACCCAACATAAGTGGAAAATGTTTTTGCTGTGGAATTTGATCAGCTACTATTGCTAGAACAGCAGGAAATTAATTTGCTGTTTTATACAGTTGTGATTATTTTTTTCCTTTCTGCCCCCCTCCAAAAAAAGAGCAAAAAAAAAGGCAAAAAAAGAGAAATTTTCTCTGAAACAAATTTTCACAATGATAGAGCAGATGAAACCCAACATAAGTGGAAAATGTTTTTGCTGTGGAATTTGATCAGCTACTATTGCTAGAACAGCAGGAAATTAATTTGCTGTTTTATACAGTTGTGATTATTTTTTTCCTTTCTGCCCCCCTCCAAAAAAAGAGCAAAAAAAAAGGCAAAAAAAGAGAAATTTTCTCTGAAACAAATTTTCACAATGATGTTTAAAAGGGAAGAGCAAAAAAAAAAAGGCAAAAAAAGAGAAATGTTCTCTGAAACAAATTTTCACAATGATGTTTAAAAGGATGTGTCAAAGTCAGTATGCTTTCATTTACATTTTGCTTCTATGTAATTGCCATTTTACTGATGGAAAACAATTTTCTGTTAGACAGTTTGACAGCAACTGTAAGAGTCATTCAAAAAGATGTTCATCCCAAAATGCTGTGTCACAATCATGGAGTTCTCAGCCTACCTGGTTGTTCTTTTAGTGGATTGAAGCTGGCAAGTGCTGAGCACTTGCATCTTGATCTGCAAAACATGTGCTTATCTTTGAAGCATGTGAGCAGTTAGATTGACTTCAAAAGGAATTCACCAAGGACACTTACAGGATTTAAGTTCAACAGTAGTGTAAGTGCTTTGCTTGTTCAAGAGTGGAATGGTAGGCATTCAGGAATGCTTCAAACCTGGCATTTTGTTTCTGCATAATTGCATGCCAAGGGCACCCTTTGGCCTCTTCTTTAAAACAAAGCAATAAGTGAAACAAACCCTGTTGGAGAATGTTAGGGAACTACAGGTCCATGTTGCAAATATGGTGCAGAAATGGGACCATGGTTTGAAGGAGGTAATGAGTGGATTTTGAGCAGGAGAGTGAGTAGATTTCAGAATAGAAATATGTGGTTTTGCATGAATAAACTAGACACCAAAAATATCTTTGCCCAAGGCTCTGCTGAGAACAGTTCATTGATGACTTTGAAGAAAAATAGCCCACTCAAAATGAGTGCTAGCTTAAGTGATGAATTGCACATATTCATCATGCAGCTCTCTTTGAAGCTCCATAGATTGTCTACTAGGGCTCAAAAGTAATTTAAAGAAGTTTACATATGGTTTGAGAACCACAGCCTAAGCATTGCTGCATCAGTCAATACCACAAGAGCTTCCACTGAATTACAGAGCAAAGCAGAATGCTTTACTGCAGTTGTTAACATCAGTGCAAATGAAGGTTGCTATTAATCTAAGTGTGTTTCTCCCCTGTTGTGGTTGCTTTCTACACTCTTGTGAGAAGCTATTAAGGCATAAGAGCATGCACAAGCTCAGTGTAGGTGACTACTTAACTGTAAGGAAGGGATTAATTTTTCCTTAGTTAATTTTAACATCCTAAATTGTGTGCAAATGTTTTGTCAATTATAATCATACTGCAGTGAAAATACTGTCCATGACACACCAGTATATTTGCAAAAAGCAGCTTTAAAATTCAGTAAAATGGCCAGTTAACATAACATTTCTTTTAATATTTTAGAGGTCTGATATACATTTTCCTTACTTGTGTTTTGTTGGGGTTCTCTTAACTGATTCCAAAAGCTAACATTTCAACTAAATGGGCAAATACATATTATAGTAAGTCTCAGAGTTTTCTGATATGGATATTCTTTCTCCAGAAGGGCAAACAGTAGAAAAGGAAGAATCAGTAAGGATAAGGTGTCTGTTTAGTCTTAAACCACCAGCCACATCCTATATGTTCCACACTCAGATCTGTAAACCTTCAAACATACGTTTTAAGAATAATCAAGGATTTATTCAAGGTCTAGAATTAGACTATGCATTTTTGGAGATGTTTGCAAAACAGGTTTCTTAGTTGTCCCTCCATCTTTTAACCTGAAATGACTTGTGAGGGCATTTCCAAGTGACTCACATTTGGAGTAGGCCTTCCTGGAGGATGCTGACATAGCAACATGATGGGCTACAGGTAGAGATTGCAGAGCTTTCTAGGCCTAATGACTTTTCAGCTCCTGCTGCCCTAAAATTCCCATTTAGAGCTGTATATGGTCTATTATCTAAAACCCATCTCGTTTCCTAAGGAATGGTCAGGAAGATGGTAAAAAAAAGCAGTGGCATAGTCTACCTAAGCAGACAGCAGTGTCACCCCTTGAGTGGCTGCTCAGGTGGTGTTCCCTGCACAGCATTTATTTGATGTGGTGACACCCGAAGTATTTGATAATTTATTGTCATTCAAAAGTTTTCAAGACTTGAATGGAATAAAAAGGAGAACTTTCTGTTAGCTATTTATAGAAGAAGAATGAGGATCTCTATTTCACCCAGTTGTGCTCAGATCAATATCATATTAGATCAACAGGCTAAGGTTTACGTGGTGTTAAAAAAAATTCAATACCTCTTTGTGTCATATTCTGAAATGTTTTGGCTCTTGCATCTGCATAGCTAGCAAAGGGAATAGTACTGTGACAGCAGGGCCAATCTATTGAAGACTCAAATGCAGAATCACTAAGTATGTCTTAAAAATTATAAACCAGTGAGTCATGGGGAATCTTAAAGCCAGTCTGCTTTAAACAAAGTTCTCTTCTGTTTGTCATTTCAAAGAGGCTTCCATAAAGGAAATGGGAGGAGGGAGGCTCAGAGTGCCATAACATCATGGACTTATCCTCCTTATTTTCTTGCAGTTCAGAGCAACATCAGCAGCTATAATGTTGAAAGCCATCATAGGAAAGAGCAGGATCAGAACTGTTTGCAAAAGAAGGCAAAAACAAAACAACAAATACACAAGCCAACAACCCCTCCAAAATAAACCATGCAGTAATTGGAATGAGGGCATTATTTTGTGTTTTTAAAAAGCCACTAATGGTAACAGTCTAAACCAAATTTCTCTCTCCAAATAATAAAACTGTAAAGCTTTAATGATTTATAGGATGAGGAAGAATTCAACTCATACCTTCTATAGGGTGTTTCATTCTATCAATACAGCATTGAACAACCTTGGTGAAAAAAAAGCTGAATTGGCAGGTATTTAAAATGCCATGGGATTGCCAAGGCAACTGAAGACTAACTGTGGCCAGAATATGGATAGAAAAGCACATGCTGGCAGCAAGAGCTATAACATCTGAGCTCCCTCTTTCTGGCAACTCTAGGGCCTTACAGAAATGTGTAGCTTACATAATAAACTTATTCCAAGCTGGAACTGTTTTACTTGTTGGAAAATGCCAATAAATGACTAGAAAATTATGTTAGCTGTAGATTTTCTTTGAACTGTGAATAATTAGGATATATAAACATTTTATATTTTAAACTGAAAGTGTAATGGACTTCCTAGAGAAATGACAAGGTGTTAATTTAAGCCTGGAAAGCCAGTGGTGTAAGCATTAGAATGATGCCTCATGATTATTTTCATGATTGACTCCATGGGTGGGTTTTAGCATTATCTTTTCTTATTGTTTGTAAGCACAGATGTACCACTATTCAACAGCCTAGGGACCTATCTGTAGGGAATGCTCAAGTGCTAGAAGGCCACATATGTTGGTTGTGAATTGAGTAGCTTAATTAAGGAAAAAGATTGTCTCACTGCATAGGAAATCCTGAAAAATATCAGAATCTGGTTTATATATTATTAACACTCAGATCATGTATGTGTGTGTGTGTGTTTGTGTGAGTGTATGTGTGTATATTCTATGACATGGAGATATACTTAAGAAATCCTTGCTCATTTGAAAGGATTAAGATTTTCCTCTTGAATTCTTTTACAGTTTTCTTTAATACTGAGCATATGGGCAAAAGTCCTAGGAGGGTGTGCTGAAAGCCTAAATGGGAGGGATAAAGAGTTAGTGGTCATTGCCTCAATATGAGTGCAAAAATGGTTTTCTGAGTTCACTATATGATTAAAATAATATCTGCAGTATTGATCATAAAACCTAAAGGTGGTATTTGAGCTCCTCAGAGCATCCTGCATACTGGGTGGGCAAATCAGGCCATTCAGTTGTTCTTGTCATAAATAGGTACTTCAATCACACTTTGGAAAATACTTGTGGTGTTTTGTACATGTTATTTTGCACATCATTGCCCTCTCTGCACACTTTAAAGGTTATTTTTTTGAAATCCTGGTTCTTTACATTTCCAGAGGTTTGCGGAGTGCAATCTGAAGCATTTTAGAAGTAAGATTGCTAGGGTAGGATAAACAATTTATTGTTCACCATTGTCATTTTGAACTGTTGCAGAGGTTCACTGTTTCATGCTGAGGGAGTCTCTTTGGGAGGATATTGTAGTGGCATCTATTGTTATAGTAGAACTGGTAGTTTACTATTGTATCCTGTCTCTTTGCAGTTGGCCCACACATAGGGCGTTATTGTGGGCAAAACAACCCAGGACGTGTCCGGTCTTCAACAGGGATTCTTTCAATGGTATTTTACACTGACAGTGCAATAGCAAAGGAGGGATTCTCAGCAAACTACAGCGTGTCACAGAGCAGTGTATCAGAAGGTCAGTATTTATCTATCCCGCAGAGCTTCTTGGAAAATACTCTCTGTTATGTCTTCTTGCACACCAGGTGTTGCCCAAAGCTTTGAAAAGACCTTAAATAAATAAGGTGATGGGGAAGGATTGGTTCTGTTGTCCTTTTTTCTTTTGTCTTTTAAAGAACAGCTGCCCTTTGAAAAGCAGTGCAAGAAGCAGAATTCTCCTTACAGTTGTATTCCACAGTATTGCCAGGAAGTTGGGATAATTGTGAAAAACTGTGCTGACCAAGGAAATGCAGGAAT
>NW_008676379.1:63201-64233 GCF_000695815.1 Acanthisitta chloris
GAGACATGAACAATGAACACACTATCTAAAATGTTCTTTTATTACGTGGAATAAGCTTTGATGTTCGATTTCTTGAATAAAAAGAACCCATTTAATATATGTGCTCTTGTTAAACCATTTCATAAGCTATCTGAGCTTTGTTCTCTGTCTCGTATTTTTTTCCCAGTTGCCTCATTTTCATGCATACCCTTTGGACAGAGAATGAAATGATGTGAGGGAGACACAGGAAAATAACAGGCTGTGTTATACCATGGCCTTGCAGATTTCCTTGCTTTCCTCAATGATAAAACACACACTTTAAATCAAACTCTGTCTCCTTTCTGCGACTTCCTGAGTTTCAAGCAGATTCACACAGATTTGATGTACTCGTTTAGTCGAAAAGGAACTAAAGAAAAATGAGCAAACTGAAATTATCCCTGTAACTCCCCACTTCTCCTACACTCCTTGCCTCATTAACAACTTGCTTGTACATGCATAGCCAGGAAGAGGGAATGGAACACACCCAGCCTCTGTGGATGGGAAGCATCCTCCTCCGTCTGTCTCAGATTGCACTTCCAGCTAGTTTGTCTTCTCCTTATGTAGGTGTTGCTGCTATCCCTTTATTAGTTAGCACAGGAAACTCGAGTCCCCACGTCCATCTCCTCCACATTCCTTCTCCCTGGGCTGGAGATGCATCTTCACATCGAAAACAGAATAAATGATATCTACTATGCTGGGATGCCTTCAGCTCTTAAACACAGGACAATAAAACAGATGATTGGATGATAAGATGGAACATTTTATATGCTGCAGGCTTAGGCAGAGGAGTGATTCCTCTTGCTTAATTTCAGCCACCCTTGCTCTTTGTGTTGTCAATACAGAGAGGGTCAGCTCCACAGGACAACTATGCTACTTGTCTCAGACATGTGAGATGTCCCTAGGAGGTACTTGTCCCTCTCAATAGACTACAGGGAAAGTCAACATGTCTAAATCAAACTAGACACTTAGTTTCTAGATATTTTAATATGACTCTCACCTACCATGTTTGGCATT
>NW_008676379.1:64248-67315 GCF_000695815.1 Acanthisitta chloris
TCAGATTTCAAGCAGAAGTTGATTTACTTTGAGTCTTACCCTAATGTAGAGCAGCTTCAGTACTTGACCCAAAGCCCCCAATACATTGAAGTGGCACAAAACTGGGGGAAAGGGTCATATACCACGGGAAATGCAGTTGGCAACAAGCCTGATAATTCAATTATGGGTCACTCTAACTACAACTCCTATAAAATACCTTGATGGCATTTCTGAATATAAATTTTTGGATCCCTGATAAAAGATTTAAACATTTTTTAAGAATATTTTAATTTTAATTGAAAAACCAGACCTTTGCCTATTAAAAGCTCATTTTTCAACTGATGGATGTTGAAACCTTCAGCTCAGCACTCACTCCTGTTAGAGAAACATCATCTCCAGAGAAGGTGTAATAAAACAGAGTGTATATCCAACTATCAGGGCCTCCACTTCACACACTGATGTTTTACCTTAAGCTTCTAATGAAGGAATGAGTTATATTTCTTTACAATGAAATCGCTGAAGATAAGCATAGGCACATGTTGTTTTCTCCTGCCCTTGTGCTGGGGTTGGTAAACTTTTGACATGAAGGGTTCATCAGCACCTGGGTGTGAGGATCTGTTTAAAGCCATCAGCCTCTCTTGGTTTAGTGGGGCAGGAGCCTTTGTCTTTGAAGACTGAGAGGAGAATTGAGTCTCCATGCCCTATCAGCCTTTGAACTCTAGTGATTAAGCTGTCAATTGATTCTAAATTATCTAGGTAATTTTTATGTCAACAGAAAGAGATTGAATAGAGATGATCAGCTTGTTTAAAATACACTGCATTACAGAAAAGGTGGTTAATTCCCTTAGGTCAATAATCTTCTGGCCTGGATTCAAATTTTGTTGATCTGTTCTGTTCCAGTGCCCAGGATCGAAAGAGAATTGCTAAAATTTTAATAATATTTTTAAAACATTTTATACTTTTTGTAATGAAGTAAATAGTTCTAAAATCAGATTGTTTCATATAGTCATCCAGTTTGTCTTTCCTGGGTTTCTGCATAATTATGAGATGAACACACATTGGTTTATATTAGGAATCCACAGAAGTGTCTGTGCTAGCCTAGAATAGTGAATTCTATTGTCCTATATTGAAATGGCTACAATGCTGGCTAAAAATATTTGTATAGCATTATTATTGCAGGAATTGCCATGGCAACTCAAATGACAGCATTAAGAATGACACCATAAGTCCAATACTGCCTCACTTAAAGTTGCTTAAAGTATTCAATGTCGCATAAAAATAAATTCTTTAGATATTCATATTCAAAGCAGGAAAATATTCTCATTCTTCAAAGTCTGAATCAAAAAGCTGACCATAATAATGATGGTAATTTATTTTTCTTCAGATTTCCAGTGCATGGAACCACTAGGTATGGAGTCAGGAGAAATCCACTCTGATCAAATCACTGTCTCCTCCCAGTACAGTGCTATCTGGTCTTCAGAAAGGTCCCGGCTAAATTACCCAGAGAATGGATGGACCCCAGGGGAAGATTCTATCAGAGAATGGATACAGGTAAAAAGATAACATTTTAAAGATGTTATTAATAATACTCTGGAATTTATTGAATGTGGAGAGTGCAAAAGAAAGAAAAATAACACAGTAAAGTACTTCTGCGTAATTTAAGAATCATTGCAAGTGAATAGCTCATATTCTCTATTAGACACACAACAAAAGACTTACTCCCAAAGGTATAGAAAAAGAAAAGGTCAGGAAGATTAATTCTTCTGCTTCCCACGTCTATTGTTTTTTCAGTCTTCTGGGCACAAATAACAGAGATTTTGGTTTAGTGGAAAAGTCAATATTAGTTTAACATGCACTTAAAATGGAATGTCCCAGTAAACTAAGCATGTGCTAAGTCTCTAGCTGATTACAGTTAAGCATTAGTACAAGATGGTGTTTTCATGCACTCAAATTTCACCTCAGAAGACCTATGTCCCTTCTGAAGTATGTCACACATGGAATGAGTTCAATGGTCTCTGTCTGGTGGCTATTCTTCCACATCCTTAAACACAACATTCATTAGCAAGTTTGGCTGCCTTGGCTTTGCTCTGTTAATACAGGAGAAATCATGTAAACATTTGTTGCCATGAAGAGGCTCCTTGAGTTCAGTCTGTCTGCTTGGGCTTGTTGTGTGCTGTTTATTATCAGGTCCTTAGCTTAATGGAGCATGATTTCTGAACAGGTCAAGATTATTCATATGAATACATATGTTTGTATACACAAAAATACTAACAGGCAAGTACTAATATGATTATATGAACAAACATTGATTTGTCTCAATTGTATGTTGAGTTACACTACTTAGCTATAACCTAGATTCTATTTTCTGTTGGCAAAAGCTACGAGAAATGCTTGAGCATATTAGATCTATATTAGTAATATTGAAAATTTGTTTATAGATTTGAAGCATTCCTCCTGCTTCTGTTGTTTTCTATAGGAAATTACTGACATATAAAAACAATGCCTTATTAGCCTTCCATATGAATGTTCACATTGGTGTTTCCTGTGAGGTTTACTGTCTGAAAGAAAGCTTAAAAACATGCTAAGTAGTAGTTAGTACAGGGAAGAAAGAGGGGGAAATCTTTTATTTCTGATCCTTGGCACACAAAGGGACTCTCAGGTGTCCTGCTTGGGGGCCCCTATGCATCCTGAGCTCTTGCCAACATGGTAATCATGTACAATGGACCTAATCAGACTTTGGCAAAAAAAAAAATTTCTGCTGATCCTTTTTCATTACTAAGGAATAAACATTACAATCTCCCCAACCTTATCTAAGTGCAAGGCTTGTTATTAATCATTGCCACTTGCAGTCCATGGAATGCACATGGAAAAAGGGTGGAATGCATCAGAATCAAATTCCATGTGTTTCATCTGGCTGGAGGGCCACCACTTTTTCTTTGTTTCCTTCTTTTCTGCTGTCACTTGCACAATTATGACTGGATAATCAAAACAAGAGAGCTAGTCCAATCTCATTCATGTGTTCTGTGTGTTTATTAACTTTATTAAGTTATGATAACTATGTAAATATATATATATATATAGCTTAATC
>NW_008676380.1:0-6387 GCF_000695815.1 Acanthisitta chloris
CCCCAGCTTTGTGTCATCTGCAAACTGAAAACAGGGAGAAGATTCCCTTTGGAGAAGCCTCATGGGCAGCATTTCATCAGCTGTTGGATGTTCTTCACTTTCTTTGAGTGTCCTTCAAGGTGGTTGTGATGGTGTTTCTCCCACACCCTTAGCAGTGTTGGGTTCATGGTTGGACTTGAGGAGCTGAGAGGTCTTTTCCAACCTAAATGATTCCATAGGGAATGTCCCACAAGTGTGAGAAGTGCTCAGTGAGGAACCACAGGGTGAAGCCACCTTAGATCTGGGAGTGGAATTGACCTCTGGAGCATCAGAGAAGGGCAGAGTTGACTTGGAATTGGGAAGCTAAACAGTGTTGCTTCTCTTGCAGGAGGACAAGAAGTTCTTGCACAACCTCCAGAGGGTTTTCCACAGGCTCCAGACAGTTTTCCTCCCCTCAGGAGTGAGGCAGCAGTGCGTGTCCTGCGCGGGCGGATGAAGGGGATCCAAGGTCACTGCAATTCCTGCTATATGGATGCAGCTCTCTTCAGGTAAGGACCTGCTTGGCTAGTGCCAAATCCATGGGATTTTAATTAGGCAGAGCCCTAAATTGCAGCATTTCCCTGGATTTCCACAGTGGCTGGAAATTGAGGAGGATCTAAGTGTGTGGAGACACAACTTGGAAGGTTTTTCATCTCCTTCCCAAATCCATCAGGTCTTCAGGTCCTGAAGTTCTCCTGTACCTGTGTGTCATGCAGGATGCTGATTGCTCCTAGTTTTCCGGACTTGGATTATGCTGATTCTGGAATTATTCCAGCCACAACTTCCAGTGCCAAAGAACTCACCCAGGAGGTCCCAACTTCCTTGTCTGGAGAGGAAAAGACCCAGTGGTGTCACTCCATGAGCAGTTTGGGCTGCAAAGTAGGAGTTTTTCTTCCCTCTGAGCTGTTCCTTTGCTTGTTCCCAGTGTCCATCAAACCAGATGTGCTCTCACTCACCTCCTTCTGATTCCATGCATGGATTTCTGGAACATCCAAATCATCCACTGTCCCTCAACCACCACATTTGGGGTCGAGCTGTGGCTGCAAATCCATCAGGCTTAGACTTATCCCAATCTTTCCCACAGCCTCTTCTCCTGCACATCTGTGCTGGATTCCATGCTCTTCAAGCCCTTCCCACTGTGTGACAGGAATGTCCAAGGAATTCTGAGGGATGAGATTGTCAATCCCCTCAGAAGGTGAGTAGAGCCTGTGGGAATGTTGGGAGTTATCCAGCTGCTTTCAGTCCTTCTATCCCTGAGAGAAAGGGTTTTCCTGCCAGCCACATCCAAAGGTCTTCTTGTAGGAGAAGAGGGAATGGTTTTAAGCTGACAGAAGGGAGGTTTGGATGGGATATTGGAAAGGGATTTTTCCCTGGGAGGGTGGTGAGGGGCTGGAGGTGAGTAGAGCCTGTGGGAATGTTGGGAGTTATCCAGCTGCTTTCAGTCCTTCTATCCCTGAGAGAAAGGGTTTTCCTGCCAGCCACATCCAAAGGTCTTCTTGTAGGAGAAGAGGGAATGGTTTTAAGCTGACAGAAGGGAGGTTTGGATGGGATATTGGAAAGGGATTTTTCCCTGGGAGGGTGGTGAGGGGCTGGGAGGGAAGGGAATGAGCAGCTGTGGCTGATCCATCCCTGGGAGTGTGCCAGGGCGGGTTGGAGCAGCCTGGGCTGGTGGGAAGTGTCCCTGACCATGGTTTTGTCCTAGAGCAGCTGTGGCTGATCCATCCCTGGGAGTGTGCCAGGGCGGGTTGGAGCAGCCTGGGCTGGTGGGAAGTGTCCCTGACCATGGTTTTGGGTGGGACAGGGATAATCCTTAAGGTTCCTTCTCACCCAAAACCATTCCATGATTCTGGAGCCTCTCTGCTCTACAGACAGGCTGGGGGGGCTGGGGAAGTCAGGAGCAAAAAAAGAAAACACAGGAAGCAAAGCTCAGGCTCTCCAAGGCTCCTGCCAAGTAGGTCAGGAGATTCCCAGTTGGATAGTTTGGGAATCTGAGATGTTATTTGGAGTGACTTTATTTTTTTTTTTCCATTTTCCTGTGTGACTTGATGACAACTGGAAGCAGAAGGAAATGATTTCAGGGATTCATTCTGGGCGAGAATTCATGGGATAATAAATCATTTGGATCAAACAGAGCCAAGGGGAAACAAATCCTGGGAAAAACCTGGAAAAATAAGCGTAATATTCCTGAGGAAGGATAAAAAAAGTGGCACATTCCTGGGGAAGATGAAGGATTGGAATTCTGGCCTGAAGGAACTTCAGGGTGGGAGATTGAGGATGGATTAAATGGGATGAACATTTCTCTGGGACATTCCAAACCACGTTGGATGGGGTTGGAGCCACCTGGGCTGGTGGGAGATCTCCCTACCCAAGGATGACCTTCAAATCCCTCCCAACCCATTCCAGGATTCTAGAGCAGCTCTGCCCTGGATCCAGGCTGGGAGAGTTGGGAATGTCCAGCCTGGAGAGGAGAAGCTCCAGGGAGACCTCAGAGCCCCTTCCAATACCTCAAGGAGCTCGAGGAGAGCTGCAGAGGGACTTGGGACAAGGGATGGAGGGACAGGACACAGGGAATGGATCCCACTGCCAGAGGGCAGGGACAGATGGGATACTGGGAAAGAATTCCTCCCTGTGCAGATGTTGAGGGGCTGGGATGGAATTCCCAGAGCAGCTGTGGCTGCCCCAATCCTGGGAGGGGTCCAGATTAGGTTGGATGGGACTTGGAGCCACCTGGGCTGGTGGGAGGTGTCCCTGGCCATGTCAAGGAGGTTGAACTAGATGATCCTGAAGGTCCTTCCCAAGCCATTCCAGGGGTGAAGTGCCTGGAGCTGTCCCTGCAGCTGGTTGTTGTCCCCAGGAGTGGCTTTGTCCGGGCCAGCAGTGTGATGCACCTCCGGGAGCAGCTGACAGACAAGGGACAATGTTCAAGCTTCACCAACGCTGAGAAAGGTAAGGAGCATCTTGGGGCCTTCTCTGGATTTCTTCCCTCTGGACTTCTTCCCTTCCCTTCTTTTGCCACATCCAGGCATCAGTTGGCAACTCCATTTTGTGCTTCCTCCAGGAATGTGTGTTAACATGCTGCTTTGTTTATGGAGCTTAATTGCTAATTAATTATTCTCTGGGCATTGGGATGGATTTCCCAGAGTGAATGTGGCTGCTCCATCCCTAGGAGTGTTCCAGGTCAGGTTGGATGGGGCTTGGAGACACTTGGGCTGGGGGAAGATCTCCTTGCCCATGGATGATCCTTAAGGGTCTTTCCACCCAACCCATCCCATGATCCTGGAGTGCCTCTGTCCCATGGATCCAGCCTGGGAGAGCTGGGAATGTCCAACCTGAAGAAAAGAAGCTCCAGGGAGACCTCAGAGCTCCTTCCAGTGCCTCAAGGAGCTCCAGGAGAGCTACAGAGGGACTTGGGACAAGGGATGGAGGAACAGAACACAGGGAATGGTTTCCCAGTGCCAGAGGGCAGGGAGAGATGGGATATTGGGCAGGAATTCCTGGCTGTTAGGGTGGTGAGGGGCTGGGATGGAATTCCCAGAGCAGCTTTTGGCTGCAGTGGGACCAGGCAGCATTCCCAGTATGGTGTGATCCATACCTTCCTCTCTCTTTCCAGATCCTGAGGAGTTCCTCACTCTGATTATGCAGCAGATCCTGGGAATAGAGCCACTCTTGAGACTCCAGTAAGTTTCCATAGCTCAGGGATACAATTTCCTCAGGCCAAGCTCATTAGTTTTCCACCTCACATTCCCTGGAGGTCACTCAGGGCCTATTCATCCCAAGTTTTGGAAGCACAGCTCTGAGTTTTGTGCAGTTCCTGCTTGTTGTGATCTTCCCATCCAGAAAAAAAAAGACTTTTAAACTCTCCCTGGAGTGTGCTGCCATCAGAAAATTGGGATAAATCCTTGTGTCATCCTCAGGGAAGAGCCAAGAATTTTTTGGAGAAAGGCAGTGTCCAACTTGAGGGCAGATCCAGGAGCATCAAACAAGCTTTGGATGAATTTGGGATGTATCCAAGCTGCCAAGCTGGCTCAGATCCTGCAGCCTCTTGCATGGATTGAGTCCCAGGTTTATTTTTTCTGGGACTCTACAAAAGAGAATGAGAGGCTGAAGGAAGCCAAAAGTAACTGTGGCTGTTGAGGAGCACAGAAGGGAATTGTTGGCTCTCTGTGCTCCTTTGTGGAGCTCTCCATGGATCAGGGAGGACTCGGAAAACTGAGCACAAAGAGGACTCTGTGCTACAGCTCTCCCTGAACATCCCAAGGAAATCCTTTTCCAGGACTGCCTGGAGTGTTTGGAGTTGGGGGGAGATGTTCTCCACACAACTCACCTTGAGTTTGGTTTCTGTGTGTGCAGCTCCAAAAAGATCTTTGAGCAGTTTCATCCTGACTATGGAGATCAAGTGGAATTTCACTTGTAGGAGCAGATGTGGTGCTGCAGAGGGATGAGGAGGCTGGAAAAGCTCCTGGAATCCTCTTCTTATGGCACAGATTGGGCATTTTGGGGTGGAAAAAATATTCCTTCGTGTCACATCCAAAGCAGCACTCGGTGCCTTCAGGCTAAGAAGTTCTTGGAGGCCAAACCTCATGGAGCTCAGATGGTTGTGGCACCACATTCCTGAGCTCCATGGAATGTCCTTGCAGGTCTGGAGGGCAGAAGGAGCAGGATTGTTACTGCTACCAGATATTCATGGATCAGCAGGAGGATCTGGTGGTTCCTGACGTGCAGCAATTGGTGGAACGTTCCTTCCTCTCCTCAGATCTGAAGCTGGTGGAAGTGAGTCCCTCCCTCCCTCCCTGAACTCCTGAATTCCTTCCAAAATTCCTTCCTTCCAAAATTCCTTCCTTCCAGAATTCCTTCCAGAATTCCTTCCTTCCTCCCTTCAAGAATTCCTTCAATAATTCCTTCTTTCCTCCCTCCCTCCCTTCCTTCCTCCAAGAATTCCTTCAAGAATTCTTCCTTCCTCCCTTCAAGAATTCCTTCCTTCCTCTCTCCCTTCCTCTTCCTCCCTCCCTCCCTCTTCCTTCCTCCCTCCCTGAATTCCTGAACTCCAGAATTCCTTCCAGAATTACTTCCAGAATTCATTCCAGAATTCATTCCTTCCAGAATTCCTTCTTTCCTCCCTCCCTCCCTCCCTCCATTCAATTGGTTCAATAATTCCATCCTCCTTCCCTCCCTTCCTCCCTCCAAGAATTTATTCAAGAATTCTTCCTCCCTCCCTTCAAGAATTCCTTCCTCTCTCCCTTCAAGAATTCCTTCCTCTCTCCCTTCAAGAATTCCCTCAAGAATTCCTCCCTCCCTCTTCCTCCCTTCCTTCCTTCAAGAATTCCTTCCTTCTTTCCTTTCTCCCTCTTCCTTCCTTCCCCAAGTCCCTTTGAGGCCTCATGTGTCATGTATCCCACACCAAATCCAAGATGACTTGGGAAAAGGACTCTCCTTTCCCTCTTTCCCATTTCTCCCCCAGCAGAAACTTTTCATTCCCAACACCAAAGCTTAGAGAAGACACTCTGAGCTTTATCTCTTCTACCAAGTTGATCCTTTTCCCTTGCTTTTCCCAGATCCCATCCTGCTTCATTATCCAAATGCCACGTTTTGGGAAGGAATATAAAATGTTCAGCAAGATCATTCCTTCCTTGGAGTTGGATATCACAGATCTCCTGCTGGACAGTAAGTTGGGTGATGGTCAAGGAGCAACCAGGTGAGACAGGTCTCACCTCTTTGGGATACCCCACGGGATCAGGGCCTGATTCTTCTTCCCTGAAGAGTTGTTTGGGCAGGATTGCTTTGGATTTCAGGTGGGATCTGGAGAAGTCACACCCTCCAATCCCTGTTGTCCCTGCAGGTCCCAGGGAATGTTGCCTGTGTGGAGATGTTGCCACCTTGGAGTGTTCTGAGTGCTTCAAGGACAAGGTGTTTGCAGCCACAGGTCTGAAGCAGTTCTGCAGCTCCTGCTCCACACAGGTAATTCCTTGGGCTGCTCTTGGAATTCCTCTTGGGAGTTGACAGCAGGTTGGACCTTCCCAAAACCCCCATAGGTCGCATCTGTCCCTGCCCTCTGGCAGTGGGAAGCCATTCCCTGTGTCCTGTCCCTCCATCCCTTGTCCCAAGTCCCTCTGCAGCTCTCCTGGAGCTCCTTGAGGCACTGGAAGGAGCTCTGAGGTCTCCCTGGAGCTTCTCTTCTCCAGGCTGGACATTCCCAGCTCTCCCAGCCTGGATCCATGGCAGAGCTGCTCCAGAATCATGGAATGGGTTGGGTTGGAAGGACCTAAGAGCTCATTCAGTTCCACCTAGGGACACCTCCCACCAGCCCAGATTGCTCCAAGCCCCATCCAACCTGACCTGGAACACTCCCAAGGATGGAGCAGCCACATGGAA
>NW_008676380.1:6759-7500 GCF_000695815.1 Acanthisitta chloris
CACTCCCAGGTGTGGAGCAACCACTGCTGCTCTGGGAATTCCATCCCAGCCCCTCACCACCCTCACAGCCAGGGATTCCTTCCCAATATCCCATCTCTCCCTGCCCTCTGGCAGTGAGAAGCCATTCCCTATGTCTTGTCCCTCCATCCCATGTCCAAGTCCCTCTGCAGCTCTCCTGGACCTCTCCCACCATTCCCAAACACACAGCGAGCACAGGAATCACCTCCTTCTGGAATACATTGGGAATATACCCCCTGGATCCCCTTGTGGAGCAGGCCAAGGTGAGTTCTGCCCCTGAGAATTCTCCTCCTTGTCACTTCTCCTCAGGTGCATTCCCATTACCAACGCCAGAATCACAAGCCAAGGAAGCTACACATTCCCGAGGAATTCCAGAGCCTCCGGAGCGCCCAGGGCGGCCGACTGGTCCCTCGGGAGAAGTTGGAGCTCTTTGCAGTGCTCTGCATTGAGACCAGTCACTATGTGGCCTTCGTGAAATATGGTCCTGAAAAGGAGAACTGGATGTTCTTCGACAGCATGGCCGACCGGCACGGTGAGCACATCCTGCCATGCCAAGGCTTCCGCGCGCCACCTTTTCCGTGGGAATTCCCACTTTAGTCCCATCTCTCTGGATGTTGTTTTGGTCCTGTGTCCTGTCCCTCCATCCCTTGTCCCAAGTCCCTCTGTGGCTCTCCTGGAGCTCCTTGAGGCACTGGAAGGAGCTCTGAGGTCTCCCTGGAGCTT
>NW_008676380.1:7868-15830 GCF_000695815.1 Acanthisitta chloris
GCTCTAAGGTCTCCCTGGAGCTTCTCTTCTCCAGGCTGGACATTCCCAGCTCTCCCAGCCTGGCTCCATGGCATAGAGGCTCCACAATCCTGGAATGATTTGGGTTGGGCTCTGGCATTTGGATGTTCTCCCCTCATCCAGCCTCCTCCAGATCTCTCAGTTGAGGTTCCACATTGCTCATCCAGCCTCTTCCAGATCTCTCAGTTGAGGTTCCACATGATATATTGAGTGTGATGGGATCTATCTGAGCTGTAGTCACTCATTCCTTGGGATCTAGGTTGGAATTTTCCTCCTCCTTTCTGCCTTAGGTGCTGAAAATGGTTTCAACATTCCCATGGTGACTCTGTGCCCTGAAGTTGCCAAATATTTGGAAATGCCTCTGGCTGTGCTGGCCCTGGAGCAGCCTCGGGACATGGAGGGGGTGGCCAAACGTCTCTTCTGTGATGCCTACATGTACCTCTACCAGAGCAGGAAAATGGCTCTCTACAAGTGACAATTCCCTGGAGCAGCATCGGGAACAGGAGTTTGGATCATCCTTAGAGGGAAAAAACAGCCAAGTTGGGATGTTTCCCTTCCCTCCTTTCTCCAACTCCATCCTACCTCAGGTTTCTCCTCAACCTTCTCTCCCTCCTCGCTAAGGACCAAACTCTAAGCAAGACACCAGCAGTGATCCCAAAGTTTTTGAGGAGCATTTGGAAACCACATCCTCCTGCCTAAAAACTTTATCCCCTGGAATTGGGGTGTGAGGAAAATCAAGTAGGATCTGGTGTATCTGAGATGGGTTTTCCTTCAGGTGATCCCACACTGTCCCCCTCATTTCTCTGCACTTCCCTTCTGCAGCACTTAACTCTAGCACTTTTCCCATCATTCCAAATTTCCAGCCCTGGATGTGTTGAGCTGAAAATATGTTATAAACATAGAGATCTTTGGGAAGAAGAAAAAAACTGGAAGAAGGATGAGGCAGACCAGCAACCTCTGAGCTCCTCCTGTTTCTCCTTCCTGGGAAAATTCTGCACATGCTTTGGTGGTTTCCACCTCACTTTTAGCACTTTCTGTCCCATCTTTCCATGCACTTCCAAGGTCTGTGCCAAATACCAGAATTCCAAAGGTAAAAATGGGATGAACTTAAGCACTCTTGGATTTTCTGCCCTGACTGGAGGAAGGTTTAGGGTTGGGGTGGGAATTGGTATTCCTTAAGTTAAATAAAGGTGGAAACTGGAGGATGACTGGAACTGGGACATGCAGTATTCCACAGGTGGGACACATCTTGGAATTCCAGATGTGCAGCTTTAACCCTTTTTCCTGGAATGTAGCAATTCCAACACAGCCTGGAACTTTGGATTTGTCCTGTTGGCTTGGGCCATGTGATTTAGGATCTTTTGTTGGCATTCCAAGTGTTCCTGGAAGGTTCAGGAAGGGATTGTTCCCCACTGATAGGTCCCACTTGGAGTACTGGGACCAGTTTGGATCTTCCTAGGCCATGAGGGATGAAGAAATTCCAAGCAAGAGCCATGAAGATGGTGAAGGAGCTGGAGCATCTATGAGGAGAGGTTGAGATCACTGGGATGGTTGAACTTGGAGAAGGTTCAATGTCTGCCTGAAGAGAAGGTGCAGAGAAGACAACCAGGAGCTTCTTGGCCTGGTCTCTTTTTGGTTCCCTTGGAATACTGGGAATCACATCCTCCCCAGGAGGGTGAGGAGCACTGGAATAGGTCACTGTCCTTGTCCACTCAATATTGGTCTTCAGTTTTCCTCTGCCAAAAGCTCAGAACAGCCTCAGCTCAGGTCCAATGGATTATTCGACCTTTGGTGCTTCTGCTCTACTAACATAGAGCAAACTGATCCTGGTATTCCTGGGGGTCTTTTCCTCCTAAAATGGGATCCAGTGGCCATAGTTGGATGGAGCTTGAGCCTGGTGGGATTGGCCACACTTCCTTAAGCTTCTTGCTTCCCTATCCATCTGCTCCAAAGGCCAAACCACTCCCTTCCCTTCCCTTCCCCTTCCCTCTCCTTCCCCTTCCCCTTCCTTCATTCCCTTTCCTTCCTTCCAGAATTCCTTCCTTCCTTCCACAATTCGTTCCCGAATTCCTTCCCTGGAAGGAGCTTGAGCCTGGTGGGATTAGCAGGAACAAGAGACCATCAGGCCACACTTCCTTAAGCTTCTTGCTTCCCTATCCATGTGCTCCAGTGGCCAAACCCTGGGAATATGGACAATAAACCCAAGGGTTGATCCCACTTGTTGGGAATCTCCCTCTTGATGGATCTCCAAAGGGTTTTCCACTGGAATTTTGGGGGATCAGATGCCACGTGGCATGTCTTGGGCGACTTCTCCTGGCTCAGCACTTTGCCATTCCCACTCGATCTATCCCAAAATCCTGAAGCATGTGGCATCCACCATCCAAGCTGAGGGTGGTGAGTGTCTGGAAGGATCAGGACACACATGGAATGGCCAGGAAAAGGTGGGAAAAGACCTTTATTTAGTGTGTGGCTTAGTAGGAAGCTCATGGTGGAGCTTAGCCCACCATTCCTGGCTGGACATGGGTTAGAGAGTGCAAGTGCCAACTTGGAATCTTCATCCACCTGGAGTTGGCCTCAGCCTGGATCCAGGATCAACCTGGAACCAACCTCCACCCCCAGGGAATGCAGCCGGAACAGGAAGGGATGGGATGGAAGAGGCAAGGCAAAGAGTGTCTGCCAGGGATGTCCCACAGGACATCCCAGGTCACCCCAGTGGTGGTAGGACCTTCCCTGGGGCACTCAAAATGTGGTTCTAGAGGTGCTGAGGAGCATCAGCATGGGAGGCCACCAGAGAGGGCACAGGGTAGGGCCACCAAGGCAGGCCAGAAGGCACAGGGGTGGTAGGGCCACCATGATGGCACAGTAGAAGGCACAGAGCTGGTAGGACCACCATGATGACATGGCAGAAGGGACAAGGCTAATAGGACCACCATGGTGACACAGTAGAAGGCACAGGGCTGGTAGGACCACCATGGTGACACAGTTGAAGGCACAGAGCTATCAGGGCCACCAAGAGAAGCCAAAAGGCACAAGGGTGGTAGGACCACCATGATGACAAGGCAGAAGGGATAAGGTTGGCAGGGCCACCAAGCCAGAAGAGACAAGGCTAGTAGGACCACCATGATGACACAGTAGAAGGCACAGAGCTGGTAGGACCACCATGATGGCCCAGCAAAGGGCACAGAGTTGGTAGGACCACCATGATGGCTCAGCAGAGGGCACAGAGCTGGTAGGACCACCATGATGGCCCAGCAAAGGGCACAGAGCTGGTAGGACCACCATGATGGCTCAGCAGAGGGCACAGAGCTGGTAGGACCACCATGATGGCTCAGCAGAGGGCACAGAGCTGGTAGGACCACCATGATGGCTCAGCAGAGGGCACAGAGCTGGTAGGACCACCATGATGGCTCAGCAGAGGGCACAGAGCTGGTAGGACCACCATGATGGCCCAGCAAAGGGCACAGAGTTGGTAGGACCACCATGATGGCTCAGCAGAGGGCACAGAGCTGGTAGGACCACCATGATGGCCCAGCAAAGGGCACAGAGTTGGTAGGACCACCATGATGGCTCAGCAAAGGGCACAGAGCTGGTAGGACCACCAAGGCCAGGAATGCAGGAGAGGACTTTCCCTTCAGAAGATGCAGGTACAGCTGTCTCCCACCTCTCCCATCCCTCCATCCCAGTTTTCCTGTTGGAACCCCATGGTCCTCTTCCAGTTCCTGCAGGTTCCTCAGATTAGCAGCAGAGACATCTAGGTTAGATCCATGAATTCCCAAGGAGTCACTTGGTCTTCAGATGAGCTTGGAGGAGGAGCTGGTGCAGGGCAGGAGCTGTGCCCAGGGTGGGGACAACCAGGGACCTCCTCACTGGCTGCCCTGACTCAGCTCCACGAAGAGCTGGTGCAGCTTTTCCGTCACGGCCACCTGTGACAGGAGCAAGGAAGGACAGTGAGCAGCTCCATGGTGGAGCCACTCAGGCCACCAAGTCCAGGTGGCATTCCCAGGTGGGTCCTGATGGCCATACCGGGTAGGGCTGTGGCTCACGGAGCCGGCGATGGGCAGGGCTGAGCAGGTTGAGGGACACCTGGGCATGGGTCCTCACCTCTGGTAGACTGGGCAATGGTTCACACACCTGTAGGGATGGAGATCCATGCCCATGTCCATATGGGAGGCCATCACCCAACCCCAATCCCAGGGTGGATTGCAAAGCCACAGGGAACATCTCAGAAGCTACCACCACCCTGGTTTGGTGTCTACATGGATGAGGACACCCCCAGAAGATAGGGCCACCCCTGACCTGGCCATCTCTGAAGTAGGTGCGATGGAGAAGCTCCACAGTGTTGGGAACAACTTTGCAGGTCTCACCAAGCTTCCCCAGGACATGGACCACCAACTCCTGCCCTGCACTGGGTGAAGGCTCCTCCTCCAGGGCCATGAGGTCCATGAAGGGGTGACCTGCAGGTGTAAGGGACATCAAGGAGAAGGTTATGGAGAAGGAGAGGATGAGCCCAGAGCTGTGGGAAGGATCTCCCAACTCACCAGCAGCATCATAGAGGCGATAGATCATCTTTGTCCCTGGGATTGTCATCTTCTCCTCATCTTCTGTGAGCTTCAGGCATGGAGAGCCGTTGACCTCCACCAGCTGTAGGAGAGGGAGGGTAAGGGATGGACATCTGTGTCCTCTGTGGTGAGACCATTGATGCAAACCAGATGGAACCACCCCAAAGTTGGACATTCTGTCTCCTCCTGCCTCTGGAGGAGAACTTGGGGACACTGGTGGGCAAAGAGTGGTCCATGACCCAACGCTCACAGCCCAGAAATGTGTGCTGGGCAGGAGGTGAGGGAGGGATTGTCCTCTCTGTCCTGCTCAGGTGAGACCTCAGTGCTGCTCCAGCTCTGGGATCCAACAGCAGGAGGGTGAGGAGCTGCTGGAGAGAGGCCAGAGGAGGTCATGGAGATGCTCCAAGGGCTGGAAAACTTATGGATCCAATCTGGGAGAGCTGGGAATGTCCAGTCTGGAGGAGACAAGCTCCAGGAAGACCTTAGAGCTCCTTCCAGGGCCTAAAGGAGCAACAGGAGAGCTGCAGAGGGACTTGGGACAAGGGATGGAGGGACAGGACACAGGGAATGGCTTCACCCTGGAAAAGTAGAAATTTGGATGGGATATTGGGCAGGAATTCTTGGCTGTGAGGGTGGTGAGGGGCTGGGATGGAATTCCCAGAGCAGCTGTGGCTGCTCCATCCCTGGGAGTGTTCCAGGCCAGGTTGGATGGGGCTTGGAGCCACCTGGGCTGGTGGGAGGTGTCCCTGCCCATGGAATTGGGGTGGAATGAGATGACCTTTCTAGCCCATTCCAATCCAAACCATTCCATGTTGGCCTCACAGCCTCATCCCTCAGGGCTGGATCTCCTGGCTCTGTGAATCTCAGGAGAAGCCAAGGAATTCTGAGTCCCTCAAGCCAAGCAGAGACCTGGAGCCACCTCTACCTTGTAGACACAGCCCAGGGATGGCTGCAGGGGACACGTCACCAGATTTGTCCCAACGCCGATCATGTTGATCTCACTCCCCTGGGGCAGCAGAGAAGACAGAGGACATCAACAGCACAGAGCAGGTGACATCAAAGGTGACATCCAGCCCTGCCAGCACCAGCCCAGGTGACATCCCAGGTGACATTCTACCCCTGACAGCACCAGCACCAGTTGACAGCCCAGGTGACATCCCAGACCTGGTGACATCCCAGCTCTGATAGCACCAGCGACATCCCAAGTGACATCCCAGCCCTGAATACACCAGCCCTGGTGACATCCTACTCCTGACAGCACCAGCACCAGTTGACAGCCCAGGTGACATCCCAGCCCTGACAGCATCAGCCCAGGTGATATCTCAGGTGACATCCCAGCTCTGATAGTACCAGGGACAGCCCAAGTAACATCCCTGGTGACATCCTACCCCTGACAGCACCAGCACCAGGGACATTCCAGGTGACATCCCAGCTCTAGTAACACCAGGGACAGCCCAGGTGACATCCCTGGTGACATCCCAGCCCTGGCAGCACCAGGCCAGGTGACATCTCAGGTGACATCCCAGACCTGACAGCACCAAAGACATCCCAGGTGTCACTCCAGATCTGCCAGCACTAGGGACAGCCCAGATGACATTCCTGGTGACATCCCACCATTGCCAGCACCATTCCCGGTGACATCCCAGCCGAGGTGACATCCCAGCCTAGGTGCCATCCCACACCTACCAGCACGAGGGATATCCCAGGTGGCATCCCAGCCCTGTGAGCACCACCCCAGGTGACATCCCAGCCCTACCAGCACCATCCCTGGTGACACCCATCCCTGGTGACATCCAGCCAATGTGACATCCCATCCCTGGTGCCATCCCAGCTCTGCCAGCATCACCCCGGGTAACACCCAGCCCTGGTGACATCCCATCCCTGGTGCCATCCCAGCTCTGCCAGCATCACCCCAGGTAACACCCAGCCCTGGTGCCATCCCAGCCCTGGTGACATCCCAGCCCTGGTGACATCCATCCTTGCTGACACCCATGCCAGGGGACAGCCATCCCAGGGGACATCCCAGACCTGCCAGCACCATCCCAAGTGACACCCACCCCAGGTGACACCCAGCCCAAGTGACACCATCCCTGCCAGCAGGTACCTCCCTGCTGAGCTCCTCCAGGCTCTCCTCGCTGATGTCATTGCTGACAGCGATGGGAATGTTCCCAAACCAGGGCACCTGGAAGCTGGAAAGGGCAGGATTTGGGATTGATCCATGACTCCCACCCTGGCAGGATTTGGGATTGATCAATGACTCCCACCCTGGCAGGATTTGGGATTGATCCACGACTCCCACCCTGGCAGGATTTGGGATTGATCCATGACTCCCACCCTGGCACGATGAGGAGCTGGATGCAGGGGAGGACACCAGGGCCTGGTGCCACCCAGCCCAGGCATGGTGGGACACTCACCGAGCTCCACAGGCTCGGAACGCTCCGCGGATCTCCTTGGCCTGCTGGGCCAGGTCTCCACTGTCCAGTCGGACCCCGATGGCCTGGTAGCCCAGTTGGTGCAGTGCCAGTGCCACAGCACAGAAATTGGGCAAACCACTCCTGGAACGGGCAAGGAAGGAGTGAGGGACACGTGGGACGTGGAGCCAGGGTGGAGCCAATCGTGTCCCAAGTCCTGTGGTGGCCAATATTCCTATCAGCACCAGCCCAGGGGACATCCCAACCCTGGTGGCCTCCCCGGTGACATCCCACCCCTGCCAGTACCAGCTCAGGTGACATCCCAACCCTGGTGACATCCCCAGTGACATTCCAGCCCTGCCAGTACCAGCTCAGGTGAAATCCCAGTCCTGGTGACATCCCCGGTGACATCCCAGCCCTGCCAGTACCAGCTCAGGTGACATCCCAGCCCTGGTGACATCCCACCCCTGCCAGCACCAGCACCAACCCAAGTGACATCCCAGCCCAGGTGACATTCCAGGTGACATCCCAGCCCTGACAGCACCAGGGACGGCCCAGGTGACATCCCAACCCAGGTGACATCCCAGCCCTGACAGCACCAGCCCAGGTGACATCCCCCCCAGGAGGTGCCAGTGTGTGGTGCTGGTGAAGCTCCTCTGCTGGTGGTGGTGTCCTCACCTCCGGACGCAGTAGGTGTCCAGCAGCCCCTGGAAGTGGCAGGGGAAGGTGATGGCATAGGCCACGAAGGCGCCGAGCTCGCCACGGTTGGTTGTCCCACTGGGAATCTCCAGCAGCTCACACACCTCCTGCAGCCACACCATGGCCAGGGCCACCAGGTCCACAGGTTCTCCTCCAGCTTGGGGGAGCAGCTCCTGCCCAGGACACATGGGATTGGCACATCCCATGGAGTAGGGAGTGTGGGAATGGGTAGAGCATCCCAGACCTGTCCATGCCTAGCATGGTCCCTCCTCATC
>NW_008676381.1:0-19802 GCF_000695815.1 Acanthisitta chloris
TATATATATATATATATATATATATTGCCCATTTCTTTCTTTTTTTGAAGGAGGTCTTTTTTGGAAATATTTCCTGACCTGTCCAAGAACCTTATTTCCCCTTCTAGGGGCAGTAAATTGAGATAGCTCCACTGAGCTAAAGCCTTTACTATTTCTGAAATGCTTATGATGGATGTTACAATTACATTCTTACATGTATGGTCAAAAAATCTATTTATTAATCTTCATCCTTAAATAAGAATTGAGTGGTATTTATGCACACTTTTTACTCTTGTTCAGGTTCTTTGCAGAAATTCAGTTGGAACAATAGGAAGCTCATGCCTCTCAAATAGCTGTCACATCAGAATCCAAATGTTTTGTGTATGGAAATTTAGATTCTTGGATACAGTTCTTTGTCAAAGGATGAATTCTGAGCCAGTTCCAGAGAAGCAAGGGAGTCTGTATACATGGTCCTGTGTATAATGTGCAGAGTTATAACAGAAAGGCCTACAGACTGAAAACTATTATTCATATTTTCTATCCTGGACTTTCTGGTGAGGTATAAAAATGCTGTTTAGTGCTTCTTCCATTCACACAGTTTCCTTTGTGTTCAATGCACAGAAGAGCTTTTATGAAGTAACAAAAATAAAATAGTATGCCATTTCCACTAGCTTCTATTCCCAGAGATATCTTCAAGTACTTTTGGTGGCACAAGTTAATTGTGCTATTATAATAAGTGGGTATAATTAGCATTTCTATCACAGTAAAAGGTTCCCTGGGCCTCTATTTCAAAAAAGTAACTTCTAGATTGTAGTACTGGTATACATTAAAATACATCAGGGCGTTCAGTATGTTCATGTGCCTCTACAGTAAGTAAATATTGGTAATCATTGCAGAAATGAATGTCAGGAAATGTCATTAATCAGCAGCTAAGAAAATTTAAATGCAGGCAGTAATTTTTAATTATTATTGTTTTAAAATACTTTAAGAACTAGAAATCTGTGTTGCTTTTTTCCCAAACCCACTTTGGACTCAGCTACATGCTCTAACTCTCTCTTTGTGACCACCATATCTTAATCTCTAAGAATTTACAAGTCTTTATCAGAGAATATCCTCACCTCTGAGTGCATCTGAGGTTCCCATGAGAATTTCCTTTTCTTGCTTTGACATTTGAGTGAATTGCATAAGAGAAGAAAAATCCCATGTGTGAATATCAAGGCCTTCCATCAGGTATGTTTGTTCATAAAATAAAGTTCAAGATCTGTTTTGTCTCCTACAGATCTACTGTGGTCTTTTAAAGGCTCTGATATGAGAGAAAAGCAGAAAGTAGCCCAGGGAATGTCTTCTTATCAGCACTTCAGTCTGGATTAATTTTCCTGGAAGAGTAGAACAGTTCTGAACATTTTATTTTGTTTGAAGCTTCTATAGGAGCAGTTCAAAGTTGCAGACCATCTGGTCTAGCAATTACAGTCTGCTATTACTGCACTGGGATCTTAGAGAACTGGGACAGTGCTTGAGACATTAACAATGCTGATCAGTGCAGCTACTTTTGCACAGAATAAAAACAGCTTATGCACATATTTATAGGCAGGTGCAACATCCCTTTATGCTGATGATCATCAGGCTGTCTGTGGAAATCTTCATTGACAGTCTAATAAAATAAAGCATTTGAGCCACCACTTTGGAGTTCTGTGGCCCAAAATTTTCAGTTGCCATCATTAAGTATTCTCATTTCTGCCTAAACAGTTCTAAGCTGTTTGTTTTACTGCTCAATCTAGAATAAATGAATTATCATTAAAAACATGACCTGTTTCAAATTCAGTAAGATCTGTGTCAACTGTCAAAACATAATGAGTGCTCAAGATAGTAAATGAATGAACCTCTCAACTGGATAGAATTAATGCACTCTCATTATCTTTCAGATGCTGCTCAAAGTAACAATGGATGTTGTTCTTTTATGTTAGAAAATGCACATCTGATTTACTTATGTCAACAGCAGGGTGCTAATCAGTGCAAGGAATGCTGGGCCACTTGTATTTGTGCTTTCACACACAAGTACAAGAGTCTCGGTGCTGTGTGTCCCAGTAAAACCCACAAATTGAGACCCCTGAAATGAAAATTGGGGCATGCAAAGGAAAATGTAGTCCACAATGGCTTAGTGGGAATATGGATACTTGAAATAAGAATGATTACTGCATTGTTCCATACAAATAAGGGCATGTTTACACACAGGTAGCAGCTGTGTACATGTATGTACATATGAATGTGCATCAGCTTTTGAAGTAAACAGCTTCATTTGATGAATTACATGTTTACATTACTCCACTGCTAATGCTGGAACTTATGCTATTAGGGCTATTTTCAGTGATTGCATTAAGCAAAGAATATTACTACAGAGAGCTAATTGCCAGTTGTCAAAGTCACTAGAAAAGCTGCTGTAAGGAATAGCAATACTTGGTTTA
This sequence comes from Acanthisitta chloris, assembly GCF_000695815.1. Classification (NCBI taxonomy): domain Eukaryota; kingdom Metazoa; phylum Chordata; class Aves; order Passeriformes; family Acanthisittidae; genus Acanthisitta; species Acanthisitta chloris. The sequence continues at coordinate 2,442 of NW_008676381.1, forward strand.
ATGAATTAACACTTTTTCATGTGCATTGCTCTATATGGTAGTTACACTATAAAATCCTATATGCGATACATCAAAAAGATGTTTAAAACATCAAAAACAAAAACAAAATTCCTGCACTTAAAGAGGAACATAAAATTTCCTGCTGGGGATGTGGAACATGGAATGCCATCTGTATTATATGGCAGTGAGAAAACTGATTATGTTTGGACCTCTATTTCATAGCAGATGGGTTCATTAAATTTAATAGCCTCCAGAGCCTTCAGAAACAGTGTTAAAAACATGTGGAACATGCTGAGACACTTCACTTCTCGCCCCACAGTCATTATAACTCTGGCACAGACTATAAATATTACAGTACTTTATTTCCATTGAATCGGATTACTATTATAATTATTTTTCCTAGTGTACATTTACATGAGAAATGCAGAATGCAAATTGTTCTTCTTCAAACTTTGAGATGCAGTTGATGCCTTTAAATGCATTTTACAGTTCTTTTCACTTGGAGGCTTTTATATAGAACTTATTTTTATCTTCTTCCTGCGACATCAGCAAGCAGCTGTAATGCCACAGCAAAGCTGGAACTTAAGCAGCTCTGCTCCCAGTGTGGTGCAAATAAGACAAGCATTAGGTTAAACCATAGAAGGGTAATCAGAGGAGTGTTACATCTTGGCTTTTAGCTATATATTGATTCTTTTCTAGTATTTTATTCGTTTATATGATAGGGTAAATACAGTTTGTTCTTGATTCCTGTTCATCTTTTATCACTGGAGCAAAGACAGATTAAATATCTAATTTTGAATCTTATTAGTTCCTTTGGAGACATTACTCTAAACAAAGTGAAATCTCACCTCTTTTTGAATTATTCTCAGAATTTAATAGCTAAAAGAATATATTTTTTATTTTAAATGACATTTCAGATGAGAACAAGGAAATTTCATCATGCTTAAATTCTTTGACATCTGTCTAATATTATTCCACATCTTCATTTACATATTTTGATGTTTAAACTAAATTACTATTTTAACACATTTTTCATATTTGTTAACAATTTTTTCAAAAAAATACCCCAGTTTCCCAATAACCATATCAGCTTTCTCTCGTACAATTTAATTCTCTATTTCCTTTCCTGCAAAATGCTCTGACTATCTACACTGTCTTTTACTGTTTTTCTGAGGTCACTCTTGGCTTTAGGTTGCACTGACCATTTTAATGTGGATTTTCTGCTTCATCATATTGCTGACTTCAACTCCAATTTTGTCACTGAGTATTGCTGATATTATTATCAAGACGTGTGAATTTTAATAGACCACTAAAGTCCTACTAGTGTGGTTGATGTATGATGACAGGATTGAACAGCAATACCTTCCTCATATAATTTGCATTCAAAGTAATAGGTAGGAATCACCAGTTGCTTAGAGAAGGCAGAGAGTGTAAGGACATGGTAAGACAGGATAGGTCAATGCCATAAGCAATTATCAGTCTTTGAGATCTAAAATATGAGGGGCAGTATATGAAAACATGCACAAATGCATGTTCAAGTCTTTCAGTTTATAGTGTCCATTCACCCAGCTTTTCACCCAGTGAACAGTGCATCTGTTCAAGCCATGAGCAGCCAGTTTCTCTAGGAGAATGCTGTGGGAAATGGTGTGAAAGACTTTCCCTCGTCCACTGAGCAAGTCACTTTGTCATAGGAGATCAACTTAGTCAAGCAGGATCTACCTTTCCTAAACCCATTCCCCACATTTTGTGATGGCACTCAAGATGACCTGCTCCATAACCTTCTCCACCACCAAGATGCCTGTAGTTCCTGCACCCTCCTTCTGAACCTCCTTGAAGATAGGTGCCACATTTGCTAACTTGCAATCAACTGGGACCTCCTCAGTTAGCCAGGGCTGCAGATAAATGATTGAAAGTGTCTTCTTATATTAAAACAGATTTGATGTATTTGAAAAAGAGTCTGTAGAGTTTCAAATGTCTGTAGGTTTCACCTGCTGGATGTTCTCCCACCAGTAACTATATACAAATTACAGAGAATTGCTCTGCTGTTGAATTTGATTATCAATCAGGAATACTCATGCCAAAAGGGTCTCATTTGCAGACACCTGCACACTAGAGATAGAGCAGCTTGGGACCATGTCCAGCTGTGCTCTGCCAATGGCATATAGTGCCTTATTTCACAGGGAATTTTCTGGTTTTGTTGTCACACAGAAAGAAGATCAAAATGTGACAAGTCACTAACTAGAGAAAGAATTTGTTTCTAGATCCCTACATGCTACAGTGAGCCCAGCATTTAGGAGGACATGTCTATTCTCAGTGAAAATAACTACTTAAACACATTCACAGCTGATAACTCTTTGTCTGTCTTTGATCTTACTGCCTCCATTCTGAGTGAAATTGAGTTAATTATAAGGAAATTGTAGCTATTTTGTCAGATATATTACCTTTTCCCAGTCTGTTTTTGGCCTTTGTTTTCACACAACAGCTTTTTTAGGATAAATGATAATGTAGGAAAGCAATGAATTTAGGATAATGTGCTAAATCCCATCCTTTGATCTCATATTTGTCATTCTTTGACTTTATGGAAGAAAGAGGGCAGTGAAGATGAAATATAATTTATCTGCACTGCTGGAGTAAAAACCTGCAGTAATAAGACAGACTTATTAAATTATTGGTGCTATTTGAGCTTTGCTTCAGTGCCAGAATTCAGTGCAAAAAAGAAAAGAACAATGAATAAAAGGAAATAATCTTCTCTTTTGTCTATTTTTCTGCAGATATGGAAGTTGTTAGCTCTCCTTTTTGTGTAATTAGGGGATTTCATGCACAGCTCATTCGTGTACACAATAAGCATACATTTTAAAGTTCATATTTATCAGAGTCATTAAGACTAATATTTATTTTAAAGTAAGTAATTTGTGGAAAAACTATTCAGAAATACACTTTATTCTATAAGGAATAATAGGATGTTTCTCACTGATCTTTGTCCACACCATTGTATTTCATTTGATCAGATCATTCCAAGCAAGCATTTCACCTAATGACTGGTTGAAAGGTAATCTAACCAGTTGGTCAATGCATCTTCAGCAAGATCAGTACCAGCAAGAGAAGGTTTAGAACCATTGTAAGTATTTTCTCTGGCATTCATGAGAACCATTTCACCTGTACTGATGTCAGTTTTTTGGGGGGGAGGAAAACATAGTCAAATACTAGTTTAAATTTCGTAGTTCTAAGTAAGCCATCAATATCCCTAGGGACTCTATAGTAAGAGTTGACATAAGGACCCTACAAGGCCATTACATTTAAGGAACTCTTTTACAGAATATGGTTTTTCCTTTTCTTACACTACTTTTTATTTAGTGACACATAAGTAGTACAAGAGAATACACATTAGAAACAGTACACTAATTCTAAAAAACCAATATAATTTACAGAGCTTTCTAACGTCTTTCTGTTCTGTTGCAGCCAATGACCTGTGGATAATAATAAAGGCCTCAGTTTTAAATGTTGTTAGATTTATTCCAGAAAACTGTCAAAAAAGTAGAAGTAAACTACCTAAGCCAGCTATATGCTTGCATTCCATATGGATTACATTTGTTGATTATTATTCTTCTTTAATTTACTCCCCAGTAAATCAGTAGTATCTCCATTTATGTACCTGGAGTTACACTGATGTAAACCAGAAGACATATTCATTGTGACAGCTAAAAAAAACCCCATCTCACTTGAAGGGTCTTGGATTATACTTCTATTGACCGAGGGAACAATTCTAACATTTTGGATTAGAGCCTTAAAACCTCAGAAATTTTGGAGCTACGGTGAACAGCATCTTGCCTTTATGCAAAAGAAAATTTTACTTTTTCTTGACTCCTTCACCTTGTCCTTTTTGTGTTACAGTTTAGTTTAAGAAAATGGACATACAGTGAAAGCTGATTTTGCAATAATTGGGGTTAATGTTCATGAAATTTTTGCTGTGAACCCAACTACAAGACAATGGGATTTATCCCATTTTAGGTCCTAGCATGTCTAAAAACTACTTTATTGTCTGCAAACAGCTGTAGCTCTGAGATAGGCCAAAGAATTTTGAAATTTTTCTTGTGAACTGTAGTGAAAGAGTGAAATAGGGCTAAAATTTTCTTGATCTGATGGATAATGCAATAAGAGGGAAAGGAATATGACTAACTTTGTCTAAGGCCAAAACCTTTCTTTGAACTAGATTTCACATGCAGTGTATTAAACAAAGAGAAATTGCATATTTGAAATTCATTTAGATCATCTAGAAGGGGTCTCAGATTTATGATCTTCCAACCTTAGAGCCTTTGCTATTGGCAATCAGGTCAAATTTGCCTTTAGGAAGCTTTGAACTTTCAAGCTGTGCAGAGTAACAACAGAAAGCTTCTTCCAAAAGGAAAAAAAAAGCAAGAGAAATGTAGCTCTTTCTAGAGAGTAAGGGGATCTTTATAGAACTTGCTTAATTCATCTTGCAGTATGAAGAGTCCATAAAATGCTCCATGGCTTTTTTGATAAAGTGTAGCTATAAAATCTTGATGTAAAACTAGAATGGTGAGATACATTAGCTACATACTTATTAGAAGGGTACAAAGACAGAATCTGTTCCTCAAAAGACAGCTAATGAAGAGGATGTAGTGTTGACTATGCCATTCTATCATTTATAATGGCTGCACTAGTTATATCTGTGGTACCAACCTGCCCACAAACTGATAGAGAAATTTTATAGAAAAAAGAAAGAATATATTCTTAGATGAGGAGCTTATTCAACTAAGAGATTTCACAATGTTAAAGCATGGAATGTTTTCTAAGACTTTTTTAGTTCTTTGTTTTATCATATAGTTTAAAAATAATGCTTGCAACAGTTAGAGACTTAAACTTGCCTTCTGATCTTGCACATCTCTGTCAGGTAATAAAATAGTTTGCTTTGCTTATGCATGTGAACCTGAAACACACATGTACCTAATTTGGAAACCGCCTGATGTCACCTTGCTACTAGAGTGTAGTATTTTAGCACATCACTAATTTGATTCACAAATTTTTATACAAAGCCTTTTTATACAATTTTTATGAAGATTTATTCCTATACCTCCCTCCCTCCCAAAGTGAAACCACACATTTACATGTTTATCAGAGCTCAATACCTGGGTTTCATGCAGTATTTTCTATGCAGTATTTTTGCACACAATCTGTTCCTTCTATTTCTTTATGCTTGTCTTAAGATGGACCTATCAGTGTTTTGCCCTTTCAGTGGCAAATTGATAAACAAGGTAATTTTCTTTGAAGGGGAATGAAGCTTTGTGGAAGGTTTGAATTTATTAATTTAATTTTTGTGCAGAAGCTGCCTTTCCTGCTGCTTTCTGGTGCCCTTGATCTATTATCCTATCCATGGACTTCTCAGCGAATGAAATTGTCTTAACATTTTTGTGCATTCTTTCTTCCTTTAAAATGCATCCTCTGTTGTTTATCAGCTCAAATAATCTCATGAGCGTATGTTATCTATCTCATTATGCCTTCCAGCATACTGCTCCATACAGAGCAGTTCTGGGCCATTGGTTACTGACATCACATTCAAGGTGTTTTGTGCTAGCTAAATACAAATTCTGTGCAAGAGTTTTTCTCATTCAGAAGCAATAAATGGGAAAAAAAAAGTCTAAAATATAATCATTATTCTGAAAACATTTGTTAGGCAACTAAGCAGATAATTCCCTCTATAAAAATGTTCTATATTTTTATTCTAAATATAATTGGTTACAGCACTTAGAGTCTTATACTACTTCCAGTCTTTGCATCAAACTTCTAGAATCAGCTAGTTGATTTCAAAATAGTTTTGGAAGGACTTGTTTCTAAGCAAGTAAAATTAAGAGTAAATTTATTACAGTGCACAAATACTACATGAAATACAACAAGGACTAACAAAATCATCAGCCCCTAAAATAAATATATTAACCCACTTTATGCAACATGAGTTTGTGTTCCTCAATAGAACAACTTAATAAAACCAGTTTTAGAGAAAATCTATTCACAATCTCACAAAACAACAGCAAATTTCTTTACAGTGGAATGAAAACATACTGTGTAGGTTTAGCTCCCTTAATGACAATGGCCAGAGTTGATGTCCATTGAACGAGTTCTCTCCATAACTTGAAGAAGGTCACCCTCAAAATATAAAACTTAATAATCCAATTGGTCTTAATTATTCTTCTATTCCTAGCACTCTAATACTGATGATTCCACTTTTATAAATTCTTATTTTCAGTTTTCCATGTGTTCTGTATGAGATAAAAGGACTAAATATCCAAATTTTAATATAATTTGTGTCACTTAGTATTATGTGATATATATTAGAACCATTAGCTTTGTTTGGAGTGGTATTTATTTAGAAAAATATTCCAATTCTATTCATGAATGACCATATGGTTTTGGATTAGGAAAGAAATATCTGTATATATTTAGAAAAATATTCCAATTCCATTCATGAATGATTGTATGGTTTTGGATTAGGAAAGAAATATCTACTATATAACAGGTAAGATAATAGTCATATCAATAATTTCTATAGGAAAATCTAAATATAGTAAAGTTTATACATAATATATGTTCACATGTATGAACAGCATTAAGCATGGTGTAAAAGTATGTCTTTATTTGTGTAATAATTAAAATAGTACTCATTCCCTTTAAATACACATACACAAGGCCAAAATTTTGTTCAGTTCTTTATTTGTGTAATAATTAAAATAGGACTCATTCCCTTTAAATAAACATACACAAGGCCAAAATTTTGTTCAGGGTGTGTAGCATGTTCATGAAGTGTCTGATTCATTGATTGTTTCTGCTACTTTCGTTTGTAGTCACGTGGCTTATTCATACAATTAACATAATTCTTTTAAAAATATTTATTAATAAGGTTTCTAAGTAAGTTTAACATTTGAAGTTATCACTCAGGGTAATTTAAATGCAGTCTTTCCTGTAAATATTTTGTATTCATTAGGAAGAGAGAACAGATTATGCAAATAGAGGAGTCACAGGCAGAGACTCAAAGAATAATGGGGAAGAGACCTCCCATAGATATGTATTCCAGCCTTGTGCTCAAGGGCATTAGCTGGAGCAAGGTTGCCTAGGACTGCCCCCAGTTGGGATTTGTCCATCTCCACAAACTCTCTGAGCAGTGTGTTCTGGTGTTTAATCAATCCTTATTAACAGTGAAAATGCAAAAATATTCCTACAAGTATGGATTCATTTTCTGTTAATTTCCGCAAAAAGTTCAGAGCAGATGCTGACAGATATGACTAAATTGTTTTCAAAGTTGTGCACATTTAGAATTTTGTTTAGGTGTTGATGATTCTCCTTTTATAAACAAGATTGCTAGACAGTGCATTAGAAATTCTTGAGTCATTTACACTAATAAGCAGTTAATGTATTTTAGAAAATGTGTAAAATACTAATGGGTGGAGCCATTCTATATAACCCTGAGCATCGGTACAGGTTGAGCACTGACCTGCTGGATAGTAGCTCTGTGGAGAAGGACCTGGGGGTCCTGGTGGACAACAAGCTGTCCATGAGTCAACAGTGTGCCCTTGTGGCTAAAACCACCAAATGGTGGGAGGCATTAGGAAAAGTATTGCCAGCAGGTTGAGGGAGGTGATCCAGCTCCTCTGCTCAGCCCTCATGAAGCCACGTTTAGAGTATTGTGTCCAGTTCTGGGCTGCTCAGGACAAGAGGGACATGGAGCTAGTGGAGCAGATCCAGCAGAGGGTAACAAAGATGATTAAGAGACTGGAGCACCTCACTTATGAGGAAAGGCTGAGGGAGTCGGGCCTGTTCAGTCTTGAGAAGACACAGCTGAAAGGGGACATCATAAACTTATGAAAGTATCTAAAGGGTGTGTGCCAAGAAGATGGATCCAGGCTCTTCTCGGTGGTGCAAACCAATAAAACAACAGGTAATGGGCAGAAACCTATGTGCAGGAAGTTTCACCTGAATATGAGGAAGAACTTTACTGAGCACTGGAGCAGATTGTCCAGACAAGTCACGGATCCTCCCTCACTGGAGATACTCGAGAACTGTCTGGATGCAGTCTTGAGCCATGTGCTCTAGGATGACCCTGCTTGAACAGGGAGGTTGGGCCAGATGACCCACTGTGGTCCCTTCCAACCTGACTCATTCCGTGATCCCGTGATTTTATTACAAACATGTAAGTATATGTAATTTTTTAATGTGCTCTGCTATTCCAAACTGGTACGTTTGCAGCTCCTGTGTTTTCTCTTTTTCATATTTCACAAGAGTTAACATCTTTCTGTCATCTTTAGGAATTCTTTTTAAAGAGAGAACTAGAATTGTAGTTTTCATCTATATTTTATAACTCACTTCTCCATAGCAACATTTAAATTTCCTCTGATGGGTGTACTTTGCATGCAGTGCACAATCTAGCCTTGACTAAAATGCTGTAGTTACTGAAAAATATGTGGTAGCACAGTAAAACAATCATGTGAACAAAGAAGGATTTGGTGTTAAATCCCTTGAAAAATCAAGTGCATTTTCTTTAGAGATGTCACCCCAGTAAGCTGCAGGTTAATGTCGCTCTTTTAATATTTATACTGAAATCTTAACATCAGGAACATCCCAGTAGGAAGCTAGATTTTATTTCTTCCTCTCGGTGTGCATATAATTATCTGTGATGCCCATAGTACTTAGATGGTTCTAGAAAGTGGGGAATAATTGCATAGATTGTAAAAGAAAAATCGCCAAAATCATAATATTTAAATGCTGTATCTTATAGCAACCAGTAGGTAGATTTTAAAGCAGAAAGTTTACACTTTCTGCTGAAAACTGAGAGTTTGAGTGTTCTTTCTATTTTCTCCCAAGTTTTTGCCATTTATGGGAAGAGTTGTGGAAACCTGCCTAGCAATGTATGAAATCCTTTGCGTTTCTACATGCTTACCACAGCACTTCATATCTTCCATGAACATGTGTTTTTAAAAAATAAAAGTTATAATCCATACATTCAATGCCAAATTCAGTCAGTATGTGACATGTACGGGATGAGCCTGAACATTGCAAACACTATAAATTTAGCAATACTGTAAGGTTAAACTTAATGCAGTCCAGAAAATATTTACAGCAATGGCTTTACTATCAAAACTGTGTTCATACTTGTTATTTACTGGCATGTTTATAATTAATTTCTATAGATTTTTAATGTATCTTATTATGGAACAATCAAGTCAGTAGGGTTGTTAGCTTTCTCTGCAACTGGTGACATTTAGAAGCTTGGCAGGAGAACAGGACTGTGGGAATGAGGTAAGTGAATATAAAATAAGAGTTATTTATTTTTCAATGCTTTGACATAAGTACATTGCAATAGTATTTTTTTACAATGATAGCTTCATGCAATCATGAGAAAAATAGAAAATGGAAAGTTAATTTCATAATGATATATGTTATTCTTTTTTCTTTAGTAATAGAAATAGTAGTTTTCTGATGTAAATAAAAACTGTTGAGTATAATTTAGTATTGGAGGAGGGGTTTTTTTTTGCTGTTCTTCAAACAAACTTAGAGTTGAATTCTGATCCAGTAGAACAATAGCTATAATTCTAGTATGTTTTACTTTAAGACTTCTAGATTTGGTTTCTTGGAAATCTAGGACATACAGCTACAAAATGTTTTGAATAAATTGTTGAAACACCTATAAAATATTTTAAAAGTGTATGATCTTTTTTCTTTTGGAATTGTCATGAAATCATTTACAAAATCAGTCTTTATGACCTCATGTTTTTAACAGTGAAAGGAGACCGAATTTTATGAGGTACTTATCAGAACTAGTGGTTCTATAACATATACCTCCTGCTTCTAAAGACAGTATTTCCGATCTATCTGTGGTTTTCTTAGTTGCAGTCATGTTGGCCTCACAGGTATCTGATCCAAAAAATAGTACTAAATCCTTGATGTCAAATTCCTTTGCCTGTCTTGGGTTGTTTTACCACTTTAGTAATTTTTCTTTTTCTGATAATACCAAATACATTTCCATGAAGGGCTCAAAACAGTACTAGATTATTTGCAAATGTGAAAGCCTTGACACTGTGCAACAACAGTATTGAAAAACCTCCTGCAATTATTTATTCTGTGTTACGTTGTGTGATGGAACCCCAGGTTGACCTGAATTTAGAAGTGGAATTTACAACATATCTTACTGGCATCAAGCATATTGTGAACTTCAGGGGCCTTGCAGTTTCTGAAGAGTATTTTTTTACAATGCTAAATAGAATAATAAAATGGTTTTAGTTAAGAAAATTTTGGTTTTCTGGGAAAGATAGATTAAAAGAAAAGAGTTTGAAAAAATTCCCCCTCCCTTTTCTTCACTGTGCTCGTGTAAGTCTCTATGCTTTAATCTTGCTCTTTAGTCTATCAGGGTTTTTTTTAAGTTGCAGCAAAATCTGCATAGTTCCATCAAGATCCCCAAATCACCTTTCCTACATCAGAAAATCCTCTTGGGTTTCTCCTGGCGCTTATAAGTCTGCAGGCTCCTTCAGGGTTAGGGTTAGGGTTAGGGTTGGGATTAGGAGTAGGGTTAGGGTTAGGGTCATGCCACACCTGGCAGTACTGCAACTGTCTCTTCCTGAGAAGTTGTCTGGGGGAAGGAAGGTACACATCCCTTCCAAGGTCTCCTCCTAACCCATCCTGCAACAGCCAGGAGACAGCAAATGGCCAGGCTTCCTCCCTGCACCTCAGCCACAGTCAATTTAACAGCAACTGCATTACCCAAATGGCAAACCAGGAGCAGATAAAACAGATCTATGCCCTATCACGTATACTCTTTAGAGACAATCACCAGAGGGAGGAAGAGACACTAATGGAAAATAAATAGGAACAGGAGGCACTTTGGTGTGGTTGAAGATGAATAAAACCACCTAAAGGACATAGTTTACCATGGGTACAAGTAGAATAAAAAGACTTGCAGTGCTTGAGGGCCAGGGAAAGATCACATAGTTTACTGCAAAACTGCCTCTTCGCAGTGTATGAAAGCAAACCACAGGAAACAGAGGTACCCGCTGGGTTTTACACAGAGACAGACAGTTTTCAGACTATCCAATAAAGGGTCAGACCAGAGGACTATTACTATTATTGTTAGGAAAATTATTTGTTTCCTATGGCCTCCCAGAAGGGGGAATGTCAGACAAACCTCCACAGTTTATTTCAAAGGAATTTGTAGCAATTATTAAACTGAATTGCTGACATATAGGATCTTGTAACAGCCAAGTTTCAAATCAGCAACAGAATGAAGATTTATCTGACTGGAACAAAGACAGATTTTTCTTTTTTTTTAAAGAAAATACTGTGACCTGGATTTTTAAGCATAGATGAAAAGTGTCAAGAATGGCAGCCCAGGAAAAAGCATGATGGAATGTAGATCTTGTCTGCTGACTTTATTATTCTTAATCAAGGTTGTGACTACTAATATTTCAGGCCAAGAAAAAACTATAGATTTGATAAAAGGCTATAAATGGAATTGACAAACTGAATTGAGCATCAGAAAATACAGAACTCTGATTTGTAAATGGTTATTGATGTGCCCTGGAAAATAATGTGAGTAAAAGCAATAGGGATAGTTCCATATACAAAAGTGTGTAGCATCCAGTGTGTGTTCTTATTATTAATAAGAAATCCTCACATGCATGTTAGCTGACTATAACTCCCTCACACAGCAAAACTTGGTCAAACTATATGTATCTGAAGGGATGTGCTCAAATAGTTACAAAGTCAAGTTCTGAAAAGCAGTAAAAATTGCATCAACGATCATTAATATCTATATAAGGATTTAACTTACATTTGAGCTCCCAATAGAGCATTGTGTGTGTGCATGAATTTGTTTTTTGGCTTTTTTTTTGATTTGTTCAGATTTTGAATTCTTTTGTTTGGGTAGGTAGACACATGCACACCACATCCACACTCTTCCCTTCTTTGAACCTCTCTCCACTGTACAGGACTATAAGCTTTCCAATTTAGTTTGAATGTTATCTTGAAGTAAGTATTTCTGCAATGATACTTCTGTACCTAATGTTGCATATGTTGCATTGGCTGCCTTGACTGTATGTGATACACTCTTTTCTAGAATATGCATACAAATTAGCTCCTTATGAAAGTATATGAGTTTGTATGTGTACTGGGCTTGGGCAAACTTTAGTGTTCTTTAGTATTTATTCTAAAGGTGGAAATTTGGATGTCATTCACTACTGCACCTGTCTTTATCTGAGATACCAATGAAAGGATACTTGTAGTTTTTATATGTATTTAGGAAGAAGATGGATTAAAAAAAAACAAAGCCAACAACACCCCTCCCCCCCCAAAACCACAGTGTTAGAGAGTAAACCAGTTCCAGTGCTAAAGTAGCAAATTAAGAAATTCAGATTGCAATTCATATTTCTCCTTTTGAATGGAAAAAAGAAAACATTTCCACTTCTCAAAGTACTTAACCAAGTAAAAGATTAACAAGTCTTCCTTAAAACTTCAGTACTGCTTAAATAAGTACTACTAAAGGCTTCAGAAGGGCTTTAAAATGTTCTAACCTGTTATGCAGGATTTAGGTTATGTAATTACTGTTAACAGGTATCTACAATTTCTGCAGCAACACTTGTATATCATTCAGTATAATCAATCACTGAAAAACAGGCTTTTGAAGAAACACATGTAGATCTTACTTTCATGTGATCATGGTTTGTATTTTGTTATTGGATCATCCAAGTTTTAGGATGAAAAAATTTTACTTTCATCAGTTCTTCCTGCCATGAATTCTGTTACATTTTATATTGTGAAAACAGAGAACTTGTGTCTGGCTGCTCTCAGTATTTGTGAATTAGAGATCATGTGACAGTTCTCTTTCATGACAAATGCTCATGTGGATATTAGCTTTTCGCAGTGTACCATGTGGAAGTTGGTTTTCTTTCTATTTGTTTTCTTCAGAGCAAGGGCAAAAGGTCAGTCAGGAGCTCACTAGACATCTTGAAGGTCTTTGTGTTTGGCGTTGATTCACCTGCCTGTTTCTGTGTTCAGCTGATGCCTTTAAAGAAGCAATTTGTATTTGAAAAACAAATTTTCTGAGAAGGTGGATTTAGCAAAAGACTAAATTTCTATGCATGGTGAATTTCTCTACAATTATGAAGTAAGAAGAGAAGAATTCAGAAAAAGGAAAAACTGTATTGTGCCTATACTACTTTAATTTTCTGACTTCGTCCCCTACAATGGGTTTTCTTTTTTCTAAAGTGAAAACAGAACCCATCTTTCAACTCTTGGTAAATAAGGTATTTTATATGTAATGGAGTCTACTGCCCTACTGCCTGCTCTCCATGCCTTCTTACATGAGTTGTTGCTTACAGTACATACTGTGCATACAACCAGGTATGGCTAATCTTGTCTAAGAACATCTCTGTGGTATAAATATGCATATATGCATAAACACCTTTTATTTGCATATATGTTCATATAATCATACTTGTGTTTACAGCACAGAAATGTATTGTTCTTTGCATACATTATTGTGTATTATGCACGTATTATAATATGTTTGCATAAGCAGTTACTAACTTTCTAGTATCATTTTGTTTTTCTTTCCACTGTCATGGAGAATAAAACCTTCTACTTTAATATGATAATCTGCTCTTAATGTCAGATTCATTTAAAACTAAAATTATCTTCTTGTTGAATTATATTTGTGTACAGGAAGATGGAACTACTTCAGAGTTCAGGTGTTATACCATATCTGATGAGAAAACAATCCCTCTCTTAGTGTTGTGGTATTTAACAAATTGCATGGTGCTTTTGTGATACCTAGTAGAGAAGCTGTCAAATCATAAACTCAGTTAATAAGTCCTCAATAAGTTGAATCAATTGGCCATGTAGACCTAGTTCCTCTAGTATCTTTCCTTTATACTTTGGTCTATATTATGCTTATGATTTTATTAATACAACAGCTAACGTAGCTGTTCAAATTAACTTAATGTATAACGATTGCTTGTTCTGTTTTGTTGTTTTCCAGCTCCCTCAGGCTCAAAAGGTAAAATATTTTAATCAAATCTTAGTCATTCAAAGTAGTCACCAGTCCTTCATGTTTCCATGGTGGTGTGAGTAAGGTACAGTAGTGATCAGTGAAACAGTTCACTGTAATGGGGCTTAGGAGCTGGGCCACAGGCAGGGGAGCTGCCAGCCAGCATCGCTGAGGGACTCACTGAGAGCAGCTCTTCAAATATATCAGCTATTTTAACATGATAGGCATCTAGTAACCTACAACTTTAAAACAACAGGGAGGTTATTTTATCAACAATTGGAAATAATAGTAAGGATTACAAGAAAAAAAACCCATCCCATTACTCTATGTGAAATATCTCTGGATCATTTTATCTCTGTTGTAGAGATTGTGCTACCTATGGTATAGCTGGTACCCTTTCACTGCTCTCCACTGTATCTATCAACACACCTCTGAATACATTCAACATTTGACTTCTCTAATAGGTTGCATAGTTTTCATATAATGTGCTCTTGCCTTTAAACCACTTCTGCATCGATATGGTATGTTACCAGAGTCACTGCTGCACATCATGATAGCACAATGATTGTGGCAAAGTTGAAGAATTGCTTGATGCCTGTTGCATCATGCTTATATACGTCACAAATATAATTAAAGCTTCCAGAAACTAGGAAATCTAGATGCTGGTTTGTAGTTCTGGGAAAAAATATTAAAATGAAAAAATGGAAAGGAATATGCTGGAAAATTTCAGTATTCACTTGTCTAAGTCGTTCTTACTGTTCTTGGTAAAGCACCTTTAATAAAAAATGTCACAGCAAGTAATCAGTTTAACATCACTGCTACTATTATTCATGGATGCTGATAAAACTTCCTGTCTTTAAATAAAACTATAGGTGAAGTGATCTTCAATGAACAACTTTTGAAGAATGGTACAGTAGTGCCATTCTTCTGAGTTCTCCATGGAACTCTGAACTTAACTAATGGTTAACCACTGTATCTCATCCACTTTTTAGTTTAAAAAGCAAGAAATATGGGGATGGGAGCTTTTGGTTTTGTGATGATATATATTTGAAATTTCCTTGCTCATTGAGCTCAGAAAACTCTATTACGTATCTGCAGGTAATAGGCTGTTTTGTGCCACTGGACTATGTCCACGGTTTGTTCTTGTTTTGGTAGTTGCAGAACATGGTACCAAAAAATGTTGCTTTTTTTTTTTTTTTATTTTCATCTGGAAATAGATGTTTTAAGAAACATTTTATTTTATACTTGCTTCCTAGAAAAGTAGAAGGACTAAAAGAGCAGCTATACTGGCTAAATTTGGCTTTTTTCATGTACACCTGCTTGTGTAAATGTTTGTGCCAAATGCTTCTCTGAACAGTTTGCAGAAAGAAGAGAGTAAGATTATAATGTGCTGGTGCAGAAGGATACAACCAATCAGGTTGTTTACCAGATTATGTCATGTGGTACTGTATTACATATTCTGATATCCACAGTTCTGAGCTATTAAATAATATTCTGGTGCAAATTATTCAAATTTGAGGTTAGTGAAAATTTTTTTCATAGAGGCTAAAAAATGACAATTTTCAATGTATTTATCCCTTGAGCAAACTAATGCAGATCTATTATTTTGTATATTTATACATAACTGACTACTGTCTAGTTGACTGTATACTGCTTTTGTGCAGATAGAGAGGAGAGGGGTGGAAAGAAAGGAATGGGATGAGGAGGGAGTACAGGTAAAAATGATCTGCAAGGGCTTTTGATAATGTCAGGCATGAAATATACCTCTTCATAAGTGTGACCTGACAGATTATGAACAAAACAAGAGCATCTCTCTTGCTGTCTGCAAGGTGAAGGGAAGCAGCTCAGGGCTGATGCATGCCTTCTTGAATGACTTAGTCACTGTGTACATGTTTTGCCATATGGTGTCTGAACTTGTACTGTATTTTTGTTGGAATCTTTGTATCATCTTGCAAATGTTTTCTCTATAAACATTTCAACCAGTCATGTCTCTCTAAACATGTACACCTTAATCTTTGAGTGATCTGAAAGAAAAATGTGGCATTTCAAGTTTACCTTGACTATTTTATATCCATTATAAATAGTTCAGCATCTTGATGAAATGTGTTATATGTGAAGCTGGTCATTAGCTATCGATTTTGAAGACCTGTAGGTTCTCAACTTTCTACAGCAGCTAAATAACAATTGATCCTGTAACTGTTGTGCTATCTGCTCTAGGTCAAACTGTTGTAAATTCAGAATGGGAGTGCAGATGAAATGAAGTATGAGGAGTTTAAGGTGGATGTCTGTTGCACTATGGTATTTGTCTTGAAAAGATCTTTCTGATATACTCTATACTTGAAATAGAAAACACCACAAAACCAAACAAAAACCCACACCCCACCATAATTTCAGGTGATAGAGATGTTGATTTAATATGGTTATGTAGCTTCCAGAGCAAAAGATGTCTAGAAAGAAGCTAATGTTTCTAAAATAAAGAACAACTACCAGACAAATGGAAGAAACTCACATGAATTTTACATGTTCTTTATGTTGCTTTTCTGAATGTTTTTAGGTAACCATCCCACAGGGTTATGAAAATAGCAGTAAAATAAACTAATAACTCAAATTTACCAGTTTTCAGATTTGTTCATTTTAGTTTCCAAAATAACCTTTATCTTTGAAACAATTCTGAAAAGCAGCTTTTTGTATTCATCGAAGAGCAAAAGCTATTCTTCCTTAATAGTTCAAGAAGGTGTTTTTGTTTCCTAGTAGGAAAGCTTTGCTTGCTTTCTTGAGCAAACACAGCAGGATTCAAAAGCTGTTGCCCTACTCCTGCTGTGTTGTTTTGTTCTACTTAGCTTGTGTGAAGAGGTAGAAGTGAATAAATTAGGCACTCAAATAAGAAGCAGATAGTTGTGCTTAGGAGCATTTAGGAATTTTCTTTATTGATTCTCTCATGAACAGAATCGTATTTCCTCCATATAGAAATGTTTTGATGATATTTGTTACCCAAAAGTTCCTGTCCTCTTTCTGTGTTATCTCTTAACTTCTATAAGTAGTACCATACCCTCCTTTTATCTTGATGCTATCATCTTTCAGCCATTTGGGAGCATCATTTGTCATTCCCTGCATCATTTACCTTATACTTTGAAGTGTTGAATTAACTGTCAGTGGGAATAGAAAATAGAAAACTTGCGAAGCTGCTATTTCATTGAAGTGCATGACTAGTGAGCCTAGCATTTTTATAAAATTATGGTAGTTAAGTTGAATCTAATGGAGTACAAAATAATCACAAAGTAAACAGTTTGACTTAGCATTCCTTTGAATCTGTTTCC
>NW_008676381.1:19816-24038 GCF_000695815.1 Acanthisitta chloris
TGTCATTCAGTAATATATATAGTGATCCATATAGAAAACTGCGTTAAAATTTTCACTTACATGTTAATTGCAATCTTAAATTTAGTTTCCAAATTTCTCTCTCACATTCCTCAATGAGCAAACTGACTTTTAGTAACATTTTGAGTCAGCAGTTTACAAACTCCAAGTGCCTATTTTACAATATGAGGGGTTTTTTTGCATTTTATGTCTGTGTATATATAGTGATCCATATAGAAAACTGCGTTAAAATTTTCACTTACATGTTAATTGCAATCTTAAATTTAGTTTCCAAATTTCTCTCTCACATTCCTCAATGAGCAAACTGACTTTTAGTAACATTTTGAGTCAGCAGTTTACAAACTCCAAGTGCCTATTTTACAATATGAGGGGTTTTTTTGCATTTTATGTCTGTGTTCCCTTTTCCATAATGGAAACATCCAAGGAAATGGATATTCTTTCCTGCATATATGTTTCTGGAGTAATTCTGGAGCCTGCTTTAGTTTTATAACTGGAGAAAAACTCCTTTCAAAAATAGATTTAATGGATACATGTGATAATGACTGAGTCCCCAAACAGGATTTCAGTCAAAATTTACAATTTATTATGCGAATTTAAGCAAGCAAACAGTGCTGGGTGCGCAGGGGGTGAGGCCGGGGCTGTGCCCGCGGCTCTGCCCTCACCAATCTCTCTGCCCTCTTGGCTTTGCTTGACTCTGTGTCATAGCAGGTTCCAATTCCAAATAAGCATATCACAAAGCAAATAAGGCTTATATTAACAAACCAATATTGAAATAGATATATTGAGGTAGATATTTTGAGGTAGGTTCTAACATTGCTCCGTATTGATACGAATTAGGGGAACACATTTCACACTACAGTTTTCCCTTTAACTCTTTGCTGTACAGGATTATGCCCCTCAGAATGACCCCAAATAGATCTTAACTAACAACAAATAAACAAGCATCCTCTTAGAGTTAAACCTGAGAGTTTAGTCTCACATCTAGCACTAACATCCATCCCCCAGGACAATGACTATTACTGCTAGGCGTTACAGATCTGTGACTCTCTCAGAGAATAAGTTCTGTTTCTTTATTCTAAACAACCCAGAGACATTTAGCCCGTGAATAAATTTTTCCTCTTTCTTGGGATTTTTTTTAAAGGTTTGTTACTGTTTGCTAAGCATTTCATCAAACTGAGCATCCATGGCCCTTGTATAGATTCCTGCCTAAAACTGTTACCACTATGTCTTTCCAGTAGAACAACTTTCTGGGGCAAATCACTGATGCTGTCTCTTCCATTCATCATTTTAGACTGTAGATGATAACTTACAAATCCTGAGATCTAGCTGAAAACTGTGTTTTCCTTTGGGAGTCTAGTTTTAGCTTCTCTTGCCAATGTCATCCAAAGTAGCAATTCTGAGACAAAACATACTGATGCAAGTTGGAGAAGCTACAAGAACTTACTTTTTTTTGCAATGCTTATTAGATGAACATGTGAAAAATGAATATTCCATAGCATAATTCATCCAAACTTCAAATGAACTGACCTTAAGCACTGAAATGCATGTATTTTTACTCTACAATTGTAATTCCATGGTTTAGAGAGCCATAGGAATATTAACAGTTAAACTATTTGTGTTTATGTGAGGATATCTTTCCAGACTGAAGGAATAAGAAACATTTGAATGGCTGTAAGGTTCAGTAGTCTCCCATAAGCATATGTACCCAAATGTATAAATCCACACACATTTAATATTTCACTAAACAGAATTTCGTCAATTCTTATTGCAACAATTTGACATTTTCATAAGTTCATTATCCAGTAACACTGTCAGATCATTGACATTTTGAAGCTAATGTTGTCTTGTATTTTTGTTGTAATGTTGGTTCTGCTTAAATGGTGGCAGAGGTCATCTTAAATATTCCCAGAATCACCTGACAGAAGAGGTCTACTACTTTGACACATGATGTAATGGAAATGGAAATACCTTCTGCTAAGGTTTGCCTCAGTTCAGGGGTCCCAGTATGGCCACAAGAAGGTCTGTAATGAGCCTTCATATTGTTTTCTTATCACTGGAGAATTTATTCAGGATCAAACCACTGGTGTAGACAGCAGAAGCCACTCAAGTCTCATACATTGTTGGGAACTGCCACTCACATCTCTGGCCTTATCCAACGTGAAGAAGTAGGCAGACCAATACTGGTCACTAGATGTATCTGACCTGTAGAATAGTGAAGACTAGTGAGATTTGAGAACTGAATGTAGAGAGGAAGCACAGACTGACTGCACTTATGAATGAAGATGCCTTCATATGTGAACTGGCATAGACAACCTGTGTTTCATCTCAGGAAGGTATTTTTAATGATTCAGTAAAGGAGGTGCTGATTACAGCACCCATCAACTGCAGTCCATAATCAAAATGAATCAGAGAACAAGTTAATTGTATTTGAGCAGAAGAAACTGAACTAAACATTAAGTTTAATGGGGCAGTCTACTTCCCTGTATTGCACTCCATACTTGCAAAAAAAAAGGATTCTAAAATTGGGATGGACAAACAGTGTCTTGAATACAATGTCTTTGCGGAGTTCCTTTGATAAGGTAAACTCAGGGTTATGTTTTGAAATGCACAAGGCTAATGTAAAGATGCTAATTTGGCTTTCAGAAAAAGCAGGAACTTGTTGCTGCTTGGTGGTGAATAAGTATCTAGAAGAGCAAGGAAAATATGAAAGGACAGATACTTAGTGCATATAATTAGACTTCTGTATTGGTTAGCATGAAGATGGCTTACTCTGCAAAAGTGGAGGCTGCTGATGTCAGACGTGTAGGGTGGTTAGTGCTTTTATGAATACAGATCTAAAGAAATATAGGAAATTGTATGTAGATATAAATAACTATTTATTCCACAAGTAAATAACACAGCCCTTGCCTATATGCCTTCTTAAAGATATTACTCTCTGAAAAAGTGACCTGGATACCTGTCATGTCTTTGTAAAAGGCCATGAGTAATTTATCACAATTTTCCATTTTTATTTTCCTGTCCAAAGTTTTTTGATCCTTACATTTATTTTCCTATTAAATTTTCAATTGACTAATTTTAATTTGCTGACTGAAGCATCTGAAAATGCCTTAAGCATTGGTCTTGAATTCTTATCTTTTGTTTGTTTTAGTTTCCTTCTGATTCCAGTAATCCAAACACAAGAATTTGAAGAAAATGGAATTCACATCCATTTCTGAAACCACAAAGTACTTTCTTCAAAAATTGCAATTGACCTTAACTAGTTTGTCTATACAAATGCATTTAATTCAAACAACATTCTAAGATAATGCACAGATATCACCACTGGCCTAAAACTGTGGTACTGTTTTTCAGCAACTACTTTATGGTTATATTTTGCCAATATTTGTATAAAGCCATCAACATTTAATGACTGTATAGAATTTACAGAGACCTAATGAAATCAGATGCCAAAGTCCTGGCAGAGGTCAGTAGTATTTGAAAACTAAACTTCCTGAAGCATCTTTGAAAATTTCAGCCCTATGTTACGGCCCCAATATCCAGCAAAACCATTATTCAAGACTATTTTTATGCTCTTCTGCTGATTTTGATTTGGTTCCATCTGCAGGATGTTGAACTGAATCTGAGAAGTGTTTAGATGCATTTGGATGCTGCTTCTTATATTGTTTAGTTTTTATAGCAACTCCCTCACCCCAAACAGCAAAACCAAGAAAAAAAACCACTCAAAAAACCCCAGAGCAATAAAGTGTTTTGAAAGGTCCTTGAAAGCATATACCTTTTCCTCCATTCACGTCTGTTGATAGCCTCAAGTTTTGAAGCTTACCAGTGGAATTTTTATTTTCCTGGAGGATTAGAAATGAAGCAACTTTTGTTTTCTTGACTTTTTCTTGATATTATGTAACCACTTGAAGCAAATAGAAACACAGTAATTGATAATGCTGCTAAATCGGCAAGAGACAGGACTTTGATGTCAATGTGTGTTTACTAATGTGGTGCCCCCGGTATAGGATAAGCTTAGCAATTTTCAGGGATATAAAGACTGAAGAAATAGAAAGGAGGTAGTTTGGTTAATAACTAGGCTGATATGGAAAGAGATATTATTAAGCACTAGGAGAAAGAAAGTAGAGAGGAAAAAAAAGAAACAGGGTTTTCTTTGAGAATAAAACTTGGAGGAAGTGAAATTTCTTAGTGGCTCTGCATATATATA
>NW_008676382.1:0-299 GCF_000695815.1 Acanthisitta chloris
CAACTTACCAATGTTCCATTCCCAGAACTGTATGCACACTGCCTGGAATTACTCATTCCCAGGCGATAGAAACAAAAGGGAGATGATGGTCAGTGTTAAGGAACACATTGAGTGCAGGTAGCTTGGTGTGCAGCTGCAGTGAGAGCTGCAGGCTGAGCTCTGGGGGCCATGGGAACCTCAGGCAACAGGTCCTGAAACAGGTGACCTGATGCTCAGAGATGGGGCAGAAGCTGACAACCCCCAGACTTTCCTGCCTTTAGACTGTGATAGACAGTTACTCCTGCCAAGTGATAAGTGTT
>NW_008676382.1:401-1329 GCF_000695815.1 Acanthisitta chloris
CCTGCCTTTAGACTGTGATAGACAGTTACTCCTGCCAAGTGTTAAGTGTTTCTTTCATATTCTAATACGCAAGGCAATCCCCAAACTTACCTCTGTTTCAAAGAAAAAGAGCACTGTCATTTACTCTTTCTCAAGCTGACAACCCCCAGACTTTCCTGCCTTTAGACTGTGAGGGTGTAAAAGCCCAGGGGCTCTTTGTTCAGGGTCCCTCCTCGGAGGCACCAGCTTGAACTGTTAGTTCGTTACTTAGTTACTGCACCATAATTAAATTATTTTAAGGCTCTGGACATCTGAGACTCTACCATGGGAAACCTGGTCTGACTGTGAGTGTGAGGTGTGTAGCTGTGAAGGGACTTCAGTGCCAGCTCAGGTGGTGTGAGAGTGACTGCCAGAGTGGCTCCTGGATAGCTGGACAGGGAAGTTTCTCTAACAGTTAGTTCTACTGGGGATGGAAAAACATCTCACACATAAGAAAAGCTTGTGCTTGTTATTTTTGAAGGTGCTTATTCCCAGTCCTTAGGGAAAGCCTGTCTCATTACTCTTGATGTGGCAAAGTGCAATAAGCAAAGATTAAGGTAAATTTCTAATCTTCCATCCTTCCAGGACAAAGTTTTTCAAAGGAAAACTGTTGAACCAAAGTAGAGGACTAGGTCACAAACCTGCTCTGCCTAGGGTAATGCCACCAGGTGTGTGTGCTGGGCTGGTGCTTGGGCTGCTGTGTTGAGCCCTGAGTCAGCCCCCAAGCCTGGGACCATGGAAGGGAGAGAGGAGCTGTTGTGCCCCAGTGCTGTAAGAGGCAGCGTGCTGGGGCACAGGCTGCCCCTCACCTCAGCTGCCCCCGTGGCTCAGGCTGGCTGTGCAGCAGCTGGAGCACTGCCACTGGGTTCATGTGAGTGGCTTTACAACATATTTCTAGAAAGTGGTTGGC
>NW_008676382.1:1361-8837 GCF_000695815.1 Acanthisitta chloris
TTGTATGTTTCTGAGTTATCCTAATTTCCAGAGACATGGAAATAATGATGTAATGGCACTTGCTGTGCTGACATGGCATTCTTCCAGCTAATGACCTTGGCCAGCCCCTGAAGTCAGCACCCTTGGCAAGTCCTGGCTACAGGTTCTGCTAAGGTAGTTAGAGGTTACATTTAACCTGTAGCATTTCCCATCCACATGTGCCATGGACTACAGAGTTATCCTAATTTCCAGAGACATGGAAATAATGATGTAATGGCACTTGCTGTGCTGACATGGCATTCTTCCAGCTAATGACCTTGGCCAGCCCCTGAAGTCAGCACCCTTGGCAAGTCCTGGCTACAGGTTCTGCTAAGGTAGTTAGAGGTTACATTTAACCTGTAGCATTTCCCATCCACATGTGCCATGGACTACAGCTGTGAATTTCTTCTGGATTGCTTAAATTTACTTCCCAAGTGAGAACATAGTTGCTGAAGGGTCTAACAGTGACAGTGTGCTACAAAGAATACTCCTAAGACTCTATTGTTATTATATATTACCCTTGAACAGCTGAAATCTTCTGGAATTTGTATCACTAATGCCTGAGACTCAGAAGTGCAACTAACCTTTGGATAGCTAATCTTTACAAGTACTTAACAGCTGCATTCCCATATTATTAACATTAACATGGGTTTTGTTGTCAAGTTAGCGTGACAGCAAAATGCCACTGAACAGCATTGCTCCAGGTGTGGCAGCAGTTGCAATTATAGCCCTTCTTCTTGATAAGTTCATGGAAAAATATTTCCAAAGTTCAGTTTTAAGAAAACTGATAATCTTGCTTGCTACAGGCTCTCAGTCTTATCACTGGTGGGTGTTGACAGTTCCAAACTACAGCTGCAGCACTTCTAGAGCTGGTTTTTGTTTCACTGCTGGGGTACAGGGGCCTTAGAGTGAATAGAAGTAACATACAACTTGCTCAAGTACTATTTAATTCCCAAAGGCAGAAGATCAGTATCTTCACCTGGGCATCCAGTGTGATATTACAGGAAAAAAAAAAGAACTGCAGGCTGTAAAAATGGCTAAGTGTATTTCTCATTTTCTCCAGGCATCCAAATTCAATTACAGGATTTCCTTGCCTCCAGCCTTTCCTTGAACATTTAATTGATTTGAAATTATTAATGTTCACACTTTGATCACTGAACAAGGGTTAGACCACCCTGACAGGTCACATGTTATCACACAGCTCTTCCAGGCAAGAGCTACATGCTCTCAAGTTGTGCTCTCAGCTAAGTGGAAGTCTCTGCTTCCTTGTCCAGTGGCATAGCCAACATTTGAGATCATCTCTACTCCTTTAAAAATACTATTCTCTTGCACTTTACAAGCAGGAGAAATATAACGAAGGGGAGTGGAAGGAATTTTAAGAGAAGAGTGTTTTGCTCATGACAGAAGGTGAGGGAAGGGCTATGCCCCTCCCTGCAATGCTGCTCCATCCTTTGGGGAGAACAGGGACTGTACCTGTGAAAGTACAAAATTAGTTGTGCACAGTGCAACAAGTGCTGTGTGAGTCAATTCCAAGGCAGTAAATACACAAATCAGAGGTCTCTAGCCTTTAGAGTGGGGCATCAGTTTATAAAGAGATACAGAGAGAAGACAAGGAAAAAATACAGTATGCGTTTTTACTGAAATCTCACAAGTCATTTGTCTGGGGAGGGGAGAGGAGATAAAAGTGACATCAAGCAACTTCTCACAATTCAGTTCTGTGGGTGGGGGAGAGAGAGTGCCTTTGGTACAGTCGTGGGAAGGGTAAGAGCGCTTCACCGTGAAACTTGGATAAAACTGACATCAAGCAACTCAGAAAAAAATTTTCTAGAACCTTAGAAGCTACAGAAAGCAAAATTTTAAATGAGTTACATTTATTCAATTAAAAAATTGACAGTTAGTAATGGTCACATGAACACCAGGGAACTGTTATCTACATTTCCTGACGTCAATATGAACGGCACTAGGGTTTTTCTGTTTGTTTTCTTTTATGTATACAAATCTAATGCCAGTTAAAAAAATACAAAACAAAGCTGAAACCCAAGACACTGTGAAATCAACACTGCTTAAAAACTCAAAATTCAGTCTGATATATTTGAAAATAAATATTTTTTTTTTTTTACCTTTCTTGTTAGAAAAAGACAACTCACCAACTGGTTTCAAAGCAGTTACATCTTTAAGACCATTTCCAGAAGTGTTTCATAAATAACTACCCATTGATTGATTGTCTATTAATGCAGCATCTCTCAGTCTTAGCTGGGGTCTCTGTATTAGGCCATACAGTATTTTTTTCAGACACAGTGTTTTGTTCCCCCCCCTTCCTATTTATTTAGGTATACTTTCTTTGAATATAGCATATTATGCTGGCAAAATTCATGCAGATGGCAATAGCATGAAGTATCACAGAGCTTAAAATCACCTGTTTAACAAAACAAAACAAAAAAAAAGACAAGGAATGTAGTGTTAAAATCATGATAGTGAAAAAGCAACTATGCAGTCTCATGGACAACCAAAACAATTTCAAATGTTCTCTCACAGTTGTCTTATCTACTATGATTTCTTTAAATACGTCTTTTTGTAATCCAAATTCATTGAATTATCTTCAACTGTTTCCACCAGGGATAAGTAAAAAAATAAAAGGTTAATTATTAAAACTAGTCTCTTTTCCCTTTTAATCAAAATAACCATTTCCAGCCCTCTGACTGTACATCTCATTTTAATAATTATTTCAAATAGAGAAGCTTACGAATCTGACATGTTTGACATCTCCCGATGCCCTGACATTTAAAACACTCAGAACAATACCTGGGTTAAACCTCTGAAAATATAAATGGTTCTTCAATCGACTTGAACGTTTCAAAAGGCCACATCTTTAAACCCTCAGAACATTTTCACACAAATTATAATCCAAAGGGACACTTGGAATTATTGAGCAGGCAAATGAGCCTCCAGATGATTCTCTCTCTCATAGGCAACTGTGCAGCTGAAACAGCTTCCTTCCAAGGAAGCTCTCAGCACTAATCCCTCCCCTGGCCATCTAAAACACAAAGGCAACTGGTTTTAGAAGCCTTTTTAATCCTGCACTTTGAGCCTCAAAGGATCACCATATTAAAGAAACATTTTCCAGAAATGTCTCTCTTGACAGTTCTATGTGCTGTTCCTCGATGCCCCCCCTTTAACAGCTTCACTGACTAAAGAAATCAACTGGTTTTCAAATAGTCTTTTCAGTAAAGTGCTTGTTATTACTCAAAAAAAACAAACAAAACAAAAAAAAAACAAAAAAAAACCCAAAAAAAACCCCACCAAAAAAAGAGAATTTCTTTTTCTGTGAAAAACTGCCTGATATAGCTTTACTTTATTCATTTTTACATAAAGCTGAAATGAAACCTATTTCTTATAAGGATACTGGGTTACTAATTTTGGTGTTTGGCAGTAGGCAAGATGCCCACAGAATGTGGTGACACACTGGAACCGTAGTGCAGAAGGTAAACCTTCTAGATGAAGTGGAAGGCATATGGAGAGCTCCTACTAGAATCCTTTCATATTTATATACAAATATAATATATATTAAATATCATATAAAAATAGCTATATTCTTTTTTTTTCTCTGAAGTTATCCTAGACTCTTTTCTTCATATCCTCACCCATCGCAGGCAAACAATGTCTGTCTCCTAAACTCCGTGTGACTCTGCTGTCTTTCACTCCAGGATGTATCACCAGCCTATTCCTAGTGAAAAACAATCCTCCCCTTAACAGGCTCCTTCCCTTCTGTCAGAGTCATTCCATAAGGTTTCCACTCCAGACCCTGCAGCATCACAGCATTCCTTATCCTGCTACTTATTAGGATGTTGCAAGTAAGTCTACGACTGCAGTAAATGAGTCGGGCAGAAGCAAAAGGCTGATTAAGAAAGAGGCAATAGCCTGGTC
This sequence comes from Acanthisitta chloris, assembly GCF_000695815.1. Lineage (NCBI taxonomy): Eukaryota > Metazoa > Chordata > Aves > Passeriformes > Acanthisittidae > Acanthisitta > Acanthisitta chloris. The sequence continues at coordinate 5,304 of NW_008676382.1, forward strand.
CTCTTCTCACTAAAAATCAAGGACAGCTCAGCATCAGGGGAAGCTGCAGACCCATTAAATATACACTTTTTAGTCACTACCTGTGAAATAAAGCATCTGCATAACTGCACACAATCTGGACCAAGTTCTACACTTGTTTTTGTAAAAGGTTTGCCTGATCCGTGTCGAATTTTTCCAATGTGTGCTGTGTTCTTCCAGTTCCTTTGAACTTCCCCATCTTCTATCCTTTCTCTACTAGCTGGTAGTTGTGTAATTGAATGACCTCTCTCTGAGGTTACAAAAAGCTTCTTGATCAAAGCATACATTTCTATAGTTCTCTTTCAGCAGCCACACTATCCCATCAGCCAATTTCTCTCTCACCTAGTTTAGCCTTTCTACTGACAGACCTATAGCAGCACACCAGAGTATTCGGGAAGGGGAAAATGGGAAGAGAAGTTTAAACAAAGCTTTATACAAAAAGCTGCATCATTAACCATCTGGCTGGTATCTGTTTTCTGTAACTCTCAGTATAATAGCTTAATACACCTATTTTACCACTGTTCAATAGTTCTAACAGCACTATTAAAGCTCTCCCGGTTTTCTTCTTTAGTGCTATATTTTTATTGTAAATGGTTAAAAGAAATTTCTATCTAAACTATTTTCCATTAGGCAAAGTACTGATAGCACAGACCTCTAGTCAACGCAGCTCCATACAGAAACAGGTGGGATGGAGTGGCAGGGACAGCAGAGCAAGGCAGGATTTCTTCACACAGAACTTTACAGAAATGGGTTTCTGACAGTTATCCCAGTCTGGAGAATGCCAGAAATCTCTTTAAAGAAGGGGAAGTGTTCCTTGCTATGTTTGGTATTGGCATCTGTTCCTTGCTCCAGGTTGCAATAAGCTGCTTGGAGCAGAGAGCAATCTGATTCTCTTTGGTACCGTGTTTCTCACACTCTCCTTCCTCGTTCATTACTGCGCTTTTTGGTGCCAAACTGGGCTTTGTAACTGGGGAACAACAAAGATCTGATGGTGGGGCATGTGCAGAGGCAAAGGCAAAACGTAACCAACGGCATCAAATGCTTGGCTAAACTGGTATTACCTCCTGCGGGTTTGGTTCATCCAGTAATACAATCAAACTGTTCCATAGTACAAAATAGTCCATCACCACTTGGTTACATTCATTCAACTCCTCCTCAGTATTCAAGATTAATCCAGCTTTCTCTCCCTAGTGCTAATTTTAACTGCTTTTGCTGGTTTTTTTTTGTTTGAAACTATCAGCTCTATCAGCATTTCTTCGTTTTCCTCTGAAGTTCTGGTTTCCACAAACTAGTACCATAAAAACCTACTGACATTTACTTAAATAGCACGTCACATCTGTTGGAACTTTTTATTTTCTTTATAAAGTGAAGTTGCCTTCTGAAGTCTTAGTTCAGTGATATCAATAGCCTGGTAGTGTTAAATGCAATCGTGATCTCCCCCAAAACACACTTTAAATGCTTCCAAAAGCGATTTAAAGAAAAAGAAATCAGCTTACTATTCATTCTCCTGCAACAGGAGTCCTGTTCTTTTAGTTGTGTTTTTTTATTTTTAAGGAGTATTACCTTAAGGGTCTGAGATTTTTTAAGACTCCTCTGTTTGAGGGGGAGTACCAGTCACTAATATTCGAGGTCTCAACTCAGACCATGATTAAAATTAACACAATACAGAAATATCTATGAAGCAGATACACAAGTTTCATCGACAATGTACTAAGACTTCAAAATTGAAAATGGTTACAGATTCAAGACATTATAATTCAAGATGTTCAACATTATCACCTGAATTAAAATCAAGGCACTATGGGTTTCGTTGTTGTTGTTAAAATGACCCTGAATTAGTTCTGACTAATTTTTGAAGGAGAATAAAAAGATTCCAACGTGTTTTAACAAGTTACAATTCTCACCACAGAGAAAGTGGTTAAAAAGTGCCCAAAAGGTTATTAAATGTAAATATATTTTTGTGCAAATTACTCCTATAACTGAAACATTCTTGAAAATTACTGTCTTTTTTTTTTTTAAACCTTTTACATAAATATTTCCAACTATGAACTATATCAAAAGATAGCTTTGGGGAATAAAATTCCAAACCATCCGCAAGAAAGCAGTGCAAATTCCTATTTTTCAAAGAAAACGATGAATTCATTATGAAATGATGGATGATATTCATGAATCTGAATGTCCTGAACCCTGATGCATGATCACCAGTTCAAACAGCTTCATCAATAATTTAACCTCGAGAAGTCAACTAACCAACACACTATACCTCACCAAACAAACCCTGACATCACAGACAAAGCACAAACGAGAGACTTGTGCCCACATTAAGGGTGAAAATAATGATGCATCATGTTGTAAACAAAAGGGTAGAACAGAGGAAAACATTAGTCTGAGTATGGCGTGAGAATTTAGGGAAACATATTCAAACCTACAAATAACAGATTACATTTTCATGCATCATATAAAATATCTTGCTCTTTTCTCCTTTTATGCAGACATATACACAATATTTTACAGCATCTGTACAACAGAGAACTGGATTTCACACAACATTTTCAAAATATTTACTGTCCCATAATCATCTGAAAAAAAATTAGATGGTTTTTGGACTATATTCCTGGCATTTTTTTCTGCTAATTCAAACAATTGCTCCATGTCCATTTTAATACTTTAAAAATGTACAGGATTGATAAAAATACCGATATTTTCAGCATTGCTCTCATTTCAGTCACATTTGGAGATTTCAACTGGACAAATTAAAACATGGCAGCAAATCCTTTAGAACACAGAAATTGGGGCAACTATCAAAGTTGGCCATGTCCCCTCATCATCATCATCATCTTGTGGCTTTTCTTAACAGATTCCAGAAGTTAGATCTCAACACTGTGGTGTTAGAAAGCCTTCGTGCTGCTACCTCTGTAGCTTCAGTGCAACTGTTTGTGGAGCAGCCCCTCCTGGCAGTTTGCTTCAAAAAGAGGCAGAGCCCCACACTACTGTGGCTGAACTTTGGAAGGATCAGTCATCTTGTCAGTTCTGTGTCGTGACAGTTGCTGCTGCTGAGACTGATGCTGCTGGTGGTGGGACTGAGTGAAAGTGCTTTGTTGTAGTGGGAAAGCAGCAGAGAGGATAAGCTGAGCTGACTGATTTCCATGAAGTAACCTGGATGTCTAAAACATGGAAATGAAACAAGATTATTTTTCATGCTGCATTGAAAAACACAGGCCTAGCTGCTTTTTTAACTCTTCAAAAGGGTTCGAGCCAAATAAATGTTGGATTTGGTCAGTTAAGCCGAGCAAACAATGCAAAGATTAGTTCACACTAATCATAGAATCATAAAATCAGCTGGGTTGGAAGAGATCTCAAAGATCGTCAAGTCCAACTCTACCATCATTACTAGGCCATGGCACTAAGTGCCACATCCAGTCTCATCTTGAAAACCTCCAGGGATGGTGAATCCACCACCTCCCTGGGCAGCACATTCCAATGCCTGATCACTCTCTCTGTAAAAAATCTCTTCCT
>NW_008676382.1:8851-31435 GCF_000695815.1 Acanthisitta chloris
AGCTTGAGTCTGTGCCCTCTTGTCCTGCTGCTGGTTGCCTGGGAGAAGAGACCAATCCCCACCTGACTCCAACCTCCTGTCAGGGAGTTGTAGAGGGCATAAATTTAATAAATAAATAAATTAAATTTAATCAATAAATTTAATCAGAACATCTGACCAACTAATGAAGCAGCTGTAACTGGTCTATGAAATTTCCTGTGGCAAAGGGTAGGAACACATGGCAATTTGTTTCTCATTTCAAACCACGAGAGCATAGCAGGGCTGAAGGAATCCATTTGAATAAATGCAGGTAGCTGTCATTGCAGTCAAATGAAAAAACAGTGCATGACTTGGCACACATCACATTTATTCCCCACAGACAAAATGCACAGTCAAAGAAAATGCTGCATTTGCAGACACAAACAGCCCCTCTGAAGGAGATTTATTACTAATGGAAATGGTACTTAGTTTTTCTTAGAACAAAAAAACATGATGGTTGCTGAAGAAAAGCCACGAAAGATGGGTACAAATGCATTTGGTCATCTCAATCCTGAAACACTGTGCAGCAGAGAGTAAACTACATTGACTGCTGCACCTGCAGAATCAGACTGTCCCACTGAGCAGAAGCAGAAAAGGCACTTTTCTCCCTCTTTAAAGAGCATTTGATTCACTTCAAATTCTAGAACTTCAGTAATTTGTATTAAAAATACTTAACTTTTGCCTGGAATGAAATTCTAGGGTAGGAACAGACCTTTGGAGATCTTAATCTTTTATAAACCTGTTTCACCAGAATTAAGCCAAAACTGTACAACCTTTTACATTCAGAAACAGAGACAGACACCACCAACCTGCTAAACAGCACTGTTATTACAGCATTTATTTGACTTGTCAGAGAACATATTGAAATCTGTGCTCTGGTTTGATTCGGTTCAAGAGTCTCCCATGACATAAATGAGAGCTGAAGTTCAAATCACTAGGTATTCTCCAGCTCTCTTGAGTCTGAGAGAGTCAGATGCAGCTGAAAAGCATTTGCCTGATGCACAACTGAAATTGCTATGTTCCCATTAAAGATTTTTTCCAACAGGTCATTATTTTCTGCCAGTTACTTAGTGAAAGAAAACTTTACTCAGTCCTAATCAGAACTGTATCCATTCCTTGTGCATTTAAATGTAGGTTAAGCCTCCAGTTACTGACTGCATTTCTATATATTCTGCCTGTGCATGGGATCCCAAACTTAGTGCAAATGGGAGAACATACATAGTAAGGAATACTTGCAAAATAAACTTTTTTAATTATGTGTACTCTTGAAGAGCAAAAAGAAAAAATAAATTGACATTCCCAGAGCAGTTAAAGAATGCTAAGAATGTGCACAAGGTACATTTACCTTTCTTTGGAGAAGGCAACACAGAAGCCAAATTAAGATTTTTGTACCCATTCTTCCTGGAGGGACTTAGTTCCTCTCTAGGGTTCTAGCCACCACTACATCTCCCTCACCAACACCAGCTGCTGGGTGAGCCATGTGCCAGTGAGTAACAGGAATCAACAACTGGCATCAGATTTCCCCATCAATTCCTTCTACCTTTTCTTTTAGAGACTTCTTTTTTTTTCCTAAACTCACTGGGTTTTGCCTTCCTTCTCTTTTGATCCAATCTATCTTGTTTCTCCACTAAAACAAAGTTCTTCCCTGCTTTCTTCTTACAAGGTTAGTTGCTGCTCAGCTTGCCCTGTAGCCTAGACAGATGTTCATACCTCATGTTACTGGGACATGTCTTGCTTTGGGCTGTGTGCAGCTTTCCTGACTAGCCAATTCTGACATCATCTCTCATACCTTATTGCATCAATGCAAAAAAAAGACAAGCTGTTTTAAGGGGAAACATCTGTTTTTTCATCCCATGTTCAAATAAGAGCAGCAATTCAAAGAGAAAAAGATACAAGATAGGACAAAGCATGGAGTGAAATTGCAGGAAAGACCAGCTCTCCTTTAAGTAACGACTACAAAATAACCTTACCTCATGCATCAGGCTTGTTCACAGATTACTGTTTTAAGTGCTCTGTTTTCAGATAAAGCACCCCTAGGATAACTAGCAATGCTGTAAGTGTCAGGACTGGGAAAAATTTGTAGAGAACTCTGCATTATTACCTGTAGGAACTGCTGGGGGTGCTGGGCCAGCTGTGACTGAGCTGGTTGTTGAACTGTGGTGAGCTGCTGCTGCTGGTCCTGCTGACTTTGCTGCTGCTGCTGCTGCTGCGTTATTGACAAAGTCTGTGTCTGCTGCTGTTGGGCAGCAAAAGTGGGATAAGCTGTCACCACCTGTCCCATAAACATAGTACTTGGTACCATTACTGCTCCACATGCTACTGGGGCTGTGACAAGTTTTGTTACAAGCTGTTGACCTTGAGAAAATCTGTTAATAGAAAAAGACATTTGGAGACCCTTTAGGAAAAAAACCCCAACTTATGAAGCATCACATGCACTTGAGAAAGGCAGATTTCTCCAAAGTCATACTTTGCTGTAACTACATGGGTTTTGCTAAGTCTGCAAATGTGCCATTTTGGGCACAGTTTAGTTTCAAAGTTGTATCCATGTATAGCTAAAATCACATGATTTTTAATGTTACTTTAGCTCCTTTTGTTTATGATCCAGCTACATAAACACAGCATTATAGCAAATCATCTTGAATACTGGTCTCTAAGATTTACCTGATTTGTCTGTCCTGGGTAAAAGCAGTTACTGCAGCAGTGTTCTGGTTGTTGTTCTGTGCTAAACTAGAAGGAACCTGGACCACATTTCCTGTTGTTGGCTGAGAAATCACCATAGTGTTATACAAAGGTGCCGAGACTGTATTTTGTGACTGACTGGCAAGAGAAGACTGTTGATTGTGTCCACTAAGTACATTTTGCTGATTATGCTGGAAAGAAAAAATATTTTGAGATAGTAAGTTGAAAATAGGCAGATACTACAGCTGTACTCATTGTCATTGCCCATACTTCACAACTGCCAGTGTTCTTTCTATTCAATGAATTCCCAATTAAAGTACACAGGTATTTCTATTGACAGAGGATCTGGAGGTAGAACTGGCCCTCGGTCAACTGAGTCTCTTACATTAACCTTTTTTCCTGTTCAGGTTCATTTTTTTTCCAAATTTTTCAGCTACTTGCATACCGTTTGTTCAAGATAATCTTTTCCACTCCTTTAGCACCTCTGTGCCTGACTTAGACTAAAATGTGCACATCAAGTCAATGAATTTCTTACTTGAAAGTTTGAAACTAGCTTCCTGCTGAAAAAAATCTGCCTCAACAAATCTCAAAAACAAAGTATGGAATGTGGATAAAGATACAGAGGAGGATGACCACAGAGATCAGAGGTGGAAGGAGCCTCCACACACAAAATGGTCAAAGCTATTAGAAGTGCTCAGCATGAAGAATGGGTTCTATGGAGACACCTGTGACAAAGGACTTGAAAAGCATGTATGACTGAGAAGATGAAAATGAAGAGCTCCTCAGTGTGTTTCCCACACATGCTAGATGGCACGTTTAAAAAGCAAACATAATCATACTTCACAGAAAGTAAAGCTGTAGAACTCACTCCAAGGTACTGGAATTTCAAAGATTTACATGGAATTGAAACAAACTCATTAAACTCACAGAAGAAAAAGGCTATTACGTTACAGATGTCATACACCTATTGCATCAGATGGAAAGTGCTGAAAAGTAGAAAAGGCACTGCAGAGGCACCAATATACACTTGTCCTGTTCCTATGCTTTTACTAGAAAGTAACTTGTCCTCTAGTCAGGACAATGGGTTTAAATCTCACCTAGTACCAACTTCATATGTGTTCTGTCACAAAAAACTCACAGACATGCAAAAAAAAAGGCAAGCTAAAGGTTTTCTTGATACTGGTCTTTCAAAAAAGCTACTTGTTATTAATTATTTACATGCCTAAGTCTTAAAATAAAAAGAAGATCTGAAATTGCATTATCAAGAACATAAATGCATTTCAATTATAAAGCTTGGAACATTAAGAAATTAACATGTCTCAATGGACACTGTTCAAAAGAAATTTTGGAGAGGAATGTCAAGGAAGCTATTGTGTTTCAGCTCTGGTTTTGAGCACATATTCTACCCAGCAAAACCAATAATGAGAGTTTTACCTGTGTTGCAGTACTCTGCAAAGGCTGCTGTTGTATCATGTGTGGAGTACTTATATGGCCTGTGTTCATCCCACTTTGAGTCTGATTAGTCTGAACAACTTGACCTTGCATGTTTATTGGCGTAAGCTGCTGAACATTAGAAGAATTTCCAGAAGGAAGCTGCACAGAACCAAAGTTGAGTCCAGAAGCTGACTGCTGCAAGAACATCTTAAAAAATTCCACAAGTTATAGGGTCAGTATTGAGAGACTCAACTGAACTGATAAGGTAAGAATCAGAATCCTGATTTCTAGAGTTCTAAACATGAAGGTTCAATATTTGTTCTTAAAGAAAAACCACTATTTAGAGACTGACTAGTAATGTAATCTACAACTGTCTAGAGACAAAATGTATTTGAGATCACATTTCTAGTTGTGTGACCTTCAGCAGTGACAAAAATTCAAATGCAGAACATCTCAGAATCAACAGATCCAGGCATAGCACCAAGACCATAGTCTTCTTTTGGCAATCAGGAAATCATAATGATTATACTGAACTTTTCAACACTGTCGTAATAAATGGAATTCAGCACAAAAATACCTGAGTGCTTACAAAAAGTTAGGCCCAAGACTACAAGACAGAATGTGCAGCACCTAAGTATTTTCTCTAGTTTCCACATTCTTGAACAAGGCCCCTCCATGCTGCATGGGAAGGGCTGTGAATCTCTCCCTCTGAGGCATCAGTAAGACATCTACTGCTGGCAGGCTCATGCTAGACATCATAGAACACTGCAAATAGCACATGTCAAACTCCTACTCTTCCCACAGAATTTAGGCAACATACTCAATACTTCCAGGTAGTATTTTTTGATACTTTAGTCACCAATCCACACTGAAAATTTTATTTCTTTAAGGTGTATTTTAGTTTGAGGTGATAATTTTTTGTTTGGTTTGGGTTTTCTTTTAACTAGAAAAACCCAATAGGGTCATTCTTTTCTTCCAAAGACTGCTGCTGAAAAGAGAATGACCAAATTAGAAAAATATATATCTTGGCTAAAAAAAAATGGGAAATCAGGGAGTCAACTGTTAGACTAAGTAATGCATCCTCTAGATTTCTTGTCTTTCTGGCACAGTAACTACTTCAAGTTTACTATGCCAAGTAGAACTACTTCACCAGGAGGGTGTGTAGGAAGACCACAGCCTGACAGGACAGTTCAAGAAAGGCATGAATTTGACACTGTTGACCTAAAAGAGGAAACAGATGCTTATCTTGCAGATTTTGGATTAATATTCTAATGGCTGCAAAACTCTGCAAGAAGTAACAACCACTGTGCCCCTTTACACTTAGGTTTAGGCATAAGCTAAGCTTGAGCAGCTCACCACTGAAAAGATACACTGGGGCACTTCCAGACACATTCAGAAGGAACATGGCAGGTACCTTTGGAACAGCAGCTTCAGATCCTAAGGATTTTAGGCATACTAGGCCCAGATGAGAGGTGACAGGATAGGGAGGATCACCTTGTGGAATTAAGTGTCCAAGACTCATTTTAGATGCCTCAATTCTCTACAGATGAACCATGTAAGTGTTACACAAACTCACCTGGAGTCCTTGGCCATGGACAATTTGAAGCTGCTCTTGAATCTTTCGCAACTCTTCCTGCTGCCGGTGAATATTTGCCTCTATCATGCGTGTCCTTTGCTCCAGCTGGTCCTTCAGATGTTGCATAGCTCCTAACTGAGCCGAAAACTGAAACACAGGCTGTAGTGCAATGAATACATTAAAAGCTGAGCAAAAATGACATTTAATTTACTCTTCCACAGTAGCAAAGAAATCAAGCACTGCTTCTTAAACTGCTAATAACCATAATCTGAGGACCAATTCGTTACAATGACAATGTCACAGAATTCACGTTCGATGCATCAGAATTGGTGAACTACAAAAATAAAATTCCATAGCACGAGAAATTGACTGGTGTCCAAATCACCAAAATATATATGTATTTTAAAAAATATACATTTATATATATATAAGGCTATATATATCTATATATGTAAGGCTATAAAAATCCTTAGCAATTTACATGGCACTGTAGATGTTAAAGCTCTCTCAGGTTAAAAATTAGAATTGTACCAGCTTGGAAATAAAGAAAAATTCACCCAGAGCTAAAATATATGCAAATAACTTGGGAATACCCTCAGTCACAAAGTGCTGAAGGCTGAGCCCACAGAGAAACTACATTTGCCATGTCTATTCTTCCCTAGACATCTGCCACAGGCCACAAGTCAGTGTCAACTTTTGGTACTTATATCCTATCTACAGGACACAGATCTTCACTTGAACTTGATATCGCTGGTTTTATTCCACAGACCAAGCAGCCTTGTGTTACAAGCATATGTATAGAAAGTTATCAGCAAAGCTGATGGATTCTTAAATTCTTGCCCTGAAGTATTATATTAACTATGTTTATATCTACCCCATTAATGGCCACGGCTGAAAAATATATCCACACACATAACAGGAAAGAAAAAAAAAAAAAAGGAAAAGTGTCAAATTAGAATTAGGGAATCTGCTCATTTCAAGAGAATACTTTTAAAGGTGAATTTGGCACTAAAGAACTCACTTTCTGAAAGAGAAATTAACCTTTTATTCAGAATATAGAAGCAGAGAATTGTTTAGGTTGGAAAAGACCTTTGAGATCATTGAGCCCAACCATTAACCCAGCACTAAAGCACATCCCTAAGTGCCACATATACACAGCTTTTAAATACCTCTAGAGATGGTGATTCCACCAATTCACTGGGCAGCCTGTTCCAATGACTGACAACCCTTTCTGTGAAGAAATTTGTCCTAATAACCAACTTTGATCTCCCCTGGCACAAATCAAGGCCTGTCCCTTGTTACCTGGGAGAAGAGACCAACACCTGCCTCACTACAACCTCCTTTCAGGTAGTTATAGAGAGGGAGTAATGAGGTCTCCCCCAAGCCTTCCTTTCTTCAGGCTAAACAACTCCAGCTCCCTTCATCACTCTCTATAAGATTTGTGCTCCAGGCCCATCACCAGCTCTGTTGCCCTTCCCTGGACATGTGTCAGCACCTCAATGTCTTTCTTACAGTGAGGGACCCAAAACTGAACACAGGAGTTGTGCAACCTCAGCAGAGCCAAGTACAGGTAGACAATCACTGCCCTGGTCCTGCTGGCCACACTATTTCTGATCCAGGCCAGGATGCCATTAGCCTTCTTGGCCACCTGAGCACACTGCTGGCTCATGTTCAGCTGCTGTCGACCAGCACACCCAGAGCTTTTTCCATTAGGCAGCTTTGCAGCTACTTTGCTTCAGATCTGTAGCCCTGCATGGGGTTGTTGTGACCCAAGTGCACCACCCAGCACTTGGCCTTGTTCAAACTCATACCATTGGCCTCGGCCTATGGATTCAGTCTGTCCAGATCCCTCTGCAGAGCCTTTCTGCCCTCCAACAGATCAACACTCCTGCCCAACTTGGTGTCATCTGCAAAGTGACTGAAGGCACCCTCAATCCCCTTGTCCAAATCATCATCAGATATTGGAACAGAGCTGGCCCCAGTACTGAGCCCTGGGGAACACCACTAGTGACCAGCTGCCAGCTGGATGTAACTCCATTCACCACCACTCTGGGCCTGCCCATTCAGACAATTTTTTATCCAGTGAAGAGTACATCCATCCAGGCCAAGAGCAGCCACTTTCTCCAGGAGAATGCTGTTCTCTAGGAGAACAAGACTGTTCAAAAAATAATGAACAGTAAAGCAAGTTAATCCATACCTGGGACATGCCAGACTGAAGCTGTAAAGTTGCAGGCTGAGACATCGCTGGCTGTGCTACAGGTTGTCCAAGAGACTGTGAGCTTAAAGACTAGGATTAAAAAAGTTGTTCCACAATCGTAAGAGAATGTACTTCATACTTGACACAAAATATTTCTATACATAAAGTGTCAAATCCAAAATAGCATCGCATGAACACATGATAAAAAGTAGGAATGTTTCCTGAAATATCTAACCTTAAATAAGGTTAATTAAAAAATAAGAGCAACTGATTGTATATATACTATATATATAATTTTTCCACTGTTACAAATATATAAAAGCAGCAAGTATAAAACAGAAATTAAATTGCAAATGTTTTAAAAGTCTCAATTGTAGTAAGGGAAAAACTTTTTCAGCAAGTCTGGATGTTAAAACCTTTGATTTATTCTTAAACTAACCATTTTTAAAATACATACTTTAATAAGCATTCTATTTTTTAAGGGAATATATTAGTTCAACAGGAAAATGAGCAGCAAGTACATAAAGCATGACATTTTCTCATGCTACCGAGATTTCATAAAGTATATGAAAGTATTCACTAATATTCTTAAATTTATATGAATTCTCTGTAGGGACACACAGAGCCTTATGCTGGCAATTTTATAAATATATATATATATGTGTGTGTGTGTGTGTGTATATCCAGTAAAAATACAGAATCATTGAAAGAAGTTATGTGTGAGCAAAAGAAAATTCACACATGATCTTGGCAAAAAATCTAAATGCTTAATTACTGTATCCCTTAAAATATAGTATACCAAAGCTGCATATTGGTGATGCAATTCTGAGAGTCATGTACTCCAAGTGAAACTCTTACAGTTTATGTGTTTTCAGAAGAAATAAAACAAAGGTCATATGGATTAAATAATTGCTTTTAAAGGAGAACTACATTGTTTAAGTACAAATTTTTTCTCTGACGTTACCTGACTGCTCAGAGATGATCTTCTTTGTGCAGTCTTTTCATGGCCAGATAAGCTTTGCCTGGGAGGAGTGCTAGTGTCCACTGTCATCTTAGTTGGTGTTGCTGAAAATGTTGAGAGTCAGAACAGAAAGAGACATGTTAATAGTTATCTCAATTCTGTAATGCAATAATCAAATCATAGAAAGCTTTTAATGAGTAGAAAAAGCCCTTAAAGCCTGGGGTGCTTTTTAAGTCTGTCCAACAATAATGCAATCTGACTGAACCAGGGTGTTCTAGCATCTGCCATTGTACTTTTAGAAGCAGAAATTGATACACAACTTCTTTTTCAGAGTGGTCTGCAGATCTCTGAACCACCAAGAAAGGACATTTTCACTCTCACACTTCTCACAAAATGATTATTAACTGCTAGTTATTCATTTAATTAAGTAGAGAAAGCCTTTCCTAGAAAGGCAATTATATTTTCAACAGTTGGTGCTTACATGAATGATCCGATACTGCTGTATGTGAAGATTTTCTTGAACTCCTGGAGGAAGCAGAAGGTGTGGGGCTGGTATCAAACCTTTCCAGTGCTTCTTTGAGACTCACTGTGTTTATGTGATTGTCAGACCCAGAGTCCTGACTCTGAAGAGACACACACAAACAACAATTATTTATCTGATTCAGCACACAATTTCAATCCTGTTGGAAAATACCTAAGACCATGTTGTTTCTGATCAACCCCCTCATGCAGGTGACCGTGCAGAAGTAGTGGCCTGTTTGATGGCTGTAAGCTTGATAAGCTCAGTTTCCATTTGCAGCCTTTGTCTTTGGAAACCAAAGCTATATAAACCTAGAAACCAAAATGCATGCAGACGTAGGTCACAAGCTGACTGCTGAGCTGACCTCCTTCTCTAGCAACTCAATTCACTCTGAACAACAGTGTAATGAGTGAACTGCTCACTCTCTTGAGAAAAGATGAGTTCATTCCACTAGAAGGAGCACCAACAGAAGAAACTTGCTGAACTGCCAAGGGAAAACATTTCTGAACTGTCACAGTAAAACATGACAGAGCATCTGCACAAGCTGACTTATCTAAGACTCACTGAGCTTCCAAGGACATTAATGCAAAATTAATTTTGTATACTTCTAAGAAGTGGGACAGAGTCACACAATCCAACAGCTCCTTCTTTCCTCTTGAGAATTCCTTTAAGGCATCGTTGTGTGCTGACCTTGGATTTTCAGATTATGGGAACTTCCAGGAAGTGAGAACATTTATTTATGAATGTAGCTCTGCAGAAATCAGGTCTTAATAAGGTGTGGCCAAGTCAGAACTACATGCACATCAACTCCTGAAGAGAGGAGGCTAAGTGTTACAGGCAGAGTACAGTTAAATAAACACCCTTCCTAGACCTTTTATAATTTTAAACAGTCCTATTATTTAGAAAGCAAATAATTACTTTACCTGTAACACGACAAAACACTTTTTGCTGCTGTATATTCACTAAGGTATTATTTTTAGTATGAAAGATGCAAAATAAAACTACATAAAACACTCACTTTATCTGCTGTTATCTCTGGAAGAGACTCCTCAATACCAAGTTCTCGTCGTCTTTCTGCTCTAACTTCTGCATAACTAGAAGAACAAAGAAAGTGTGACTACTATATTCTTGGATGATTTAAAAAATATGCCACAAAAAACCAAACTCCTCAAAGCCACCTTGCTTATACAGTATCTCAGGAAGTTTTCTAATGATCTTTTAAACTGCTATGACTTCTCTATCTCCAAAAGTACCAGCAATACAGCTGCCACCCCAGTAGGATTTCTCTAATACAGATTTAAAAAAAGTAACTTGCCTTACAACAGTGTGCGTACAGACAATAAACTCTGGCCTGGAATTCCACTGGTGATACGTGATATAGTAATGTGTTTGCAGCCAAATCCATTGTTGTCCCTTTGTAAGGAATCTGTAGTAGCATGACTTCCCTTTCCCATATTGCATTACTATAAAAGTGAAGAATACAGTTTACTGTCTTTCCAGGCTGTAAATATTCCAATTACATACAAAAACATTATTTCCCAGCTTCATATGGCCCCAAACCATGTCTAAATCCAGTACTAGGACAATGATTAAGAACAGATTCAAAATTTTCTACAGAAAAAGCAAAGCTGCATTTTTTCAGAGAACTGAAGAACCCAAACTCCCATTTTTGTGGGGCTTTTTACATATCATGAAAAATTTACATGCAAAGAATTTAAATGCAGCTTTATGAAGAAAAGCATAGCTAAACAAAAAGCTTACTCTGTTCCATGTTTAAACAATTTTTGCACTTATTAAAAATTAAAGAGCCTTATAAATGTTGTTGGAAGAACTGGAGAAGTAGTAGACATAGGCCTGTGCACTCTGATTTACCACAATGAAAACTCTAAATTATAAGTTAAAGCTGTTTTGTAGTTCTGTATCAAAAGGAAAAAGGATAAAGAACAGCAGAACAATAATGTCAGATGAATGGGAGTAAAGACACTTTGCTCAAATATATCACAAAATTTCACCAGAACACTTGTACAATTTCACAAACTTGTTCCTTTTAGCAACTTAGTTGTACTCACAGTGCTCGTGACATTTTGCCAGATTATCTAGATCATCCACGTGATAATAATCGTAGCCTGATGTTCCCAAAACTTCAAATGGAAGATAACCTATTATTGGAGGTGCCCTAATTAATAAAAAAAATTATGTCATTTTATTTTCATACAAAAAAAACCCAAAACAAAAATACTTAATTATACAAGCTTTCCTGTTTACAGTATGTGCTCTGAAAAAAATTAAAAATTAAACCCAACACAAGCTATGAGTAGTTAATGCTGATTAGTGAACTCTAAATATTACAGCCACCACTGTGATTCAGCTACTATTGCTGCTATACATAGAAGGAATTGCACCTGTGATCCAAGAATAGGAACTTCCATTCTAAGCTATGTCTAGATGTGAACTCTTCGTTGGGTTCTTCAACAGTGCACATTTCCTAAAAAGTAAAAAAATAAAAATCTCTCTCAAAACTGCTCTATTCTAATTCATAAGCTCTTTCAAAATTCAGACTTACCTAAAGTTAGTAGATAACTCCACAATAGTTATAATGTTATTTTTAGACAGCTTCATTGGTTTTGCTCATTTAGATGTACAGTACTGAGGTAGAATCCAATCTCAACTCGCCAGGCTGACACTTGGTTGATTTAAATGGAATAGCCATGGCATGAGATTAAACTCCAGCTCAGTATCTACAAACACAGTAGTACAAGCAGAAATCAATAGTTCCTGCAGTTATGCTTTTAAATTGTAACACGAGGAAGAAGAGATGAAACACTCCCACCAGACACTCTGATTTCTGTCTGCATTTATAACAGCTGAAAACCAACATTAGGAAAATGGTCATGTTACTCTGAGTTTAGGAATAGGATTCTTCCTTATAATGAATATAAAGTTCTCTAAATCTTTTCAAGGGCACAGACACGTACTACAAATAACACACTATTCTTATGTTGAGAGCTCATGAGAAGTAAGAGCACGATTGTATTTCCACTACCAGAACAAACTGTCGAGGTATTCTGCATGTTGTTCTAAATGTATTCCACCCAAATTTATCAGTGCATGTCAGCCAACTTCTACTGCTTCTTCCAAAGAGGTAAAGATGCCCCACCAAGTACAGTGCCTCATGCCAAGACAGCAACAAAGCCACATACCCCAAACCAGACAATTCTTTTGCAAACTCCTCTAGCAATGCCTAACAAGAAGGAGGATGGATGATGGAATAATGTGTACGTACAAATACACTCCTCAAAGAACTACAGTGACATAAGACATCAGTCGTCTTTACTGTGGGACACCTGAGCATGTTTATCCCTTGTAGGAGCTTGCAATGGTATTCCCAGTGCCAGGAACACAGTAGAATCTGTGGATGATCAAATACCAGGTGAGTTTCCTAAAGACTGATCTGTGGAAGCTGCTGCCATACAGATGTGGACAGACTGCTGCTCTGCAAGTATCTATAACTAAAGTAGTCCTGCAGAAAAATACAGTAGAAGACTAACTGTTGTTCCTACAAAGTGACCACCTTCCTTTTCATTCTTCTGGGTTATAATACAGAGAATTCAAGTAGATATTTTGCATTTTTGTTAATATATATTTCTAAGTTTTCTTTCTACAAAAGGAAAAACTGAACATATCTAGGCAGTATTTTTTCTTCACCTTCATCCCTGTAAAATCTAAAGACAATGGCTTAGAAAGTGAATTGTATGACGGAGGCAATGAACAAAACCACACTGGGCACAAATTTATGACTCTTGATGTGACTTCCAGTTAGTAAGACTTAACCTTCAATCCTGAAACTACCCCTAAAACCCAAGGCTCATCTATTTGCCTAGAATTACAGCATTTAATAAAGCACCACTCATAGCAAAGTAAGAGAAATGACAGAGCAAGAGTATATCCTTGAGATATACTTTTGATTTGTTTCTTTTAATCTAATTATTTTGGCACAAGTCAATACAAAAGTAAAAATCACTTAAGTGCAGGCAGTAAAATCACAGTAAAACCATCATTGTTAGAGAGGAACTGGCAGCAGGTTAGTATCTGATTACTCAATGCATTGATATTAATGATTTGCAGATATTTCACTGTAAAATACCCCTGGGCAGAAGCCAGCTTGTTCAACAAGGCATCTTGTTGAAGTTGTCAACAAGGCATCTAGAAAAGAAAGGACTTTCATTTGTAACAAAAAGTATTCTGGTAGAATCCTTATGGCTGGATTAATCCTGCATTCTTGATAGGATTCAATCATGTACCAGCCAAATGTTTTAAAGGATGTGTAGAACCAAATCCCTTCACTGAGGAGCAAAATTTGTGGCACAATTTGTTACAAAAGTGGTGGGGTCATATGCATAAAATAAAAATGTGAACTTTGAGAGATTATTCTCTTGAATGCTATGGCTTTCTGCAAAAGCACTGCATATCCTTGAGGAAATTACACTCTAGGAAAAAAAAACAAAACAAAATCATATACAATCTGAAATAAAGTGAGTAACTGACAGATGAGCAGGCAGGTTCCCCTTTAAATAAGGCAACCAAGTACTAAAATACACATCTCATTACTGGCTGCATCACACATCTATTAGTGAAGTTACTGGGATGGTAAAGTTCTTGACATAACACTTGCTTGCCAGAGCCTACTCCATGCTAGTCTCAATAATAAGACAAGGTATCAGAAGAATATAAACAGATATTGCCACACTAGAAGTTCTCACTCTAATGTTAGTCGTCTTCACAAGACTTCCCAGATGAACAGCACTAGTCAAAATCCTTGGGAGAATCTTAAAACTTTTGTAACATGAAAGCTTCCTTAGGCACTCGGGGCTCAGAGGTTCAGGTACAGGAATGAAACTTTGGCCAGAGTATAATATGTGTAAGGCTTCAGCCCTCAGCGGACTGAGAGACCTGAAGATTATAAATGGATGTTCCTCAGCTTCCAGAAATAGGAAACATAGAAGTTTATCTATAGACTGTTAGACTTTGAAAGACAAAAGTATTTGCAAGTGTCGGGTTGGTCTTTTTTCCCTCCAGTATTTCATGAAGCAAAACAGATCCACATTTAACATCTCTACTAACTGTAGGCATAACAGGAAGAATGTTATTTAGACCTGCATGAGAAGTGTCAGATGAAAGATTTCCATAGTTTCAGGAAAAATAAACAACAAACTTTCTCTGGCATGCAGTCTGGAGAGACAATTCCTATTTAGCCTGACAGAACACAAGAAGTTTGTATGATTTATCCACAGGCTCCCTACTATGCTTTCAAAGTGCAAAGTATAAAAATCCTGTCTTCAGAAGCTACCACCAGCAATCTTCATCTTAAGACATCAGTGTTTTAAACCTAGAGGCAGAATGTCTAAAGGCTCAGAGTTCTTGTATTACAGACAATAGTTTAACAATGGGTCACATACAATTCATGGCATTTCTTTACAACTGAATTGCAAGAGTTAATATTAGATACCTTGATTCATACATTTGTGTAAAACATATCATCTGAATCACAATCACAGACGATACTGTACTGTATCTTGAGTACTTAATTTGACTGATTTTGGTGAGAAACAGGATTATACTTAATCTAACGACAAATCTTATACACATCCAGTTCTAAAGTTGGAAAAATACCTTCACATTGTACAGTACCAGTTATGCAAAATGTTCTGTTTAAACAACCAAGTTAATGAATAACAGCATTCAAACAAAACAGAAGATTTCTATTACCTCAAACCCAACTCTTTGTTATTGACAAGTAATGTAAGCTTTCATTAAGCCCTCCCAGATTTGCTTCTGTGTCAAACTGCAGAAAGACCACCATCAACACAAAATTCATGTCCAAGTCTCAACTAAAATTATTAATTTCTCCAGTGAAAGTGGAATCTTGATGCAATCTTTCATTTTGTTTAAGTTAAACTTGCTAAATTATATTCCTGGGGACGTCTTTGAAATTCATTTCTTGCATATTACTATTTTATATGACTATTCAGAATTAGCATTCAGCATAACTTCACTTGATACTTTGCATAACATTTAACCTATCTGAAGGAAGAAATAGATTCTTTCCATTTCATGTAATATAGCTCCTTAGGGTTTTGATTCATATTTTAAATGCTGTGCACATTCTCTCTGAAGTTTTCCCATTCGGAGTTCATTTAAAAATTGTACAAAAGTGATTTCATTTGTACATACCTTGATAAATTGAGGTGTAGCTAATCTAACTGTGGCTACAAAGCAAACTTTCTCTTCATACGAAGGCCGGTGTGATCTCTGAATAGTTCCTTCAAAACCATTGTGCGCTGAGTTGGGAACTGAGGGAAGACAGAGCAGAAGAGGTCAACACAGATGACAATAGAAGCATGGAGGAAAATGACAGTAATATCACAAGACAAATGGCCCAGTATTTATCTAATCTGGTTTGCTTAACATGCATTAAGATATTACATATCTACACCTATATGCACAGGAGTTGTAGTTACTCAGTAGTAATGGGAACACAAATATCAAGTAACTCTCCCAAAGAACTAAAATTACTAATATTATATTACCTGACAAAACAATTTAAAGAAACTAATATAACTTAAAACATTAATGAAAATACTGCTCAAATCCAGAAGTCATCCATTCAGACTCCATTTTGACAGTTGCTAACCTTTCTAACCAGTTTCTGCAGCTACTCTCCAGCAGTTTCAATTAACAACTGCTTCCCTTACACAATTGAGAATAAAAACTACCAAAACCTACATTTCACTTCCCAGTTGCCTGTATAGTGAGAATTGTGGGTATTCAGTACCACTGATCTTCAAGTTAGTCACCTTCTGAAGTATGGGTTCTGCTTAACTAAATTCAGACTATTTTAAAGCATTTGCTTAAATTTCTCTTATGTTCTTTTTAAAAATGTTTTACAAGATACTAATTTTCTTTAATTGAAAGCATTAAGCATACTTGCTACATTTTGCACTCAAATGCACAGACCTACAACACCCAATAGGCAATTTTTCTTCTTTTCCATTAAACCAGTATAGACATGATATAATTCTGCTTCAAGCTCTTCTTTTGAACGACTGATTTTGGTTCATCATTACATTTTGCACAAGGGTCACAAAGCCAGTTTAGCTGTGGAGCTGCCTAAGTATTCCACTCTAACATTGCTGAAATTACTTACCATGATTCAAACACTTGAAATTTCCTATAAATTTTACATATTCATATGTAGGCTGCTCTTTTGGATCTATTGTTCCTCGCAGCATATGGCAACAGAATTCTAGCTGATTTTTGGCTGAGAAAAAAAATAAACAGATTAATAAGCTACATGCTTGATGAAGCACACAGGCAGCATGGAATGGAAAGCAGGAATAGTTAAAGTGCATACACACTGAGCTACTACAAGTGTGAATACAACTGGCTACAGCCTCTGCTTTTAACCAGCATAATATTAACTAACCTAAAAGAGAACTCGTTTAGTATTTGTGCATGGAGGGCCTGAATGTTAATGACATAGAAAACCTCTGAGAGCCAGAACTATGTTAAAGAACATGCCCTAAACTTAAGTTTATTAAAGCAGGGGCTTCAAACCCCATGAGGTTGCTAAGTTTTTATTCTAGCCAACTGCTAAAACTGTCTAAATAGAAGCTCCATGAACAAGATGAACATTTCTAATACAAAAGAGTGAAATTCAATTCAATGTTGAAAACTCTACTCTTAGTGGGGGACACAAAAAAGTGCTTCTGTTCTTCAGGGGTCTCAAGTATATGCTTCTCCTTCAATAACACTGGAAAAACTGATCACATGTGATTCAAACTAGGTAATTTTTCACTACCATATTGGTTTCCTCTGGGATAGGGTTAATTTTCTCCACAGCAGCTCACATGGTGCTGCATTTTGGATTTGTGACTAAAACAGTACTGATAACACATGGATGTTTCAGCTATTGCTGAGCAGTCCTTATGCCATACAAAGGCTTTCTCTTTTCTCACATCACCCCACTAGTAAGCTGGGGGTGCACAAGAAGCTGGGAGGGGACACAGCTGGGAAAGCTCACCTAAGGGATATCCCATACTGTATGATGCTGTGCTCAGCTATAAAAGCTGGGGAGACATTTTTGCTTCTGGCATTTGTCTTCCCAGTTAATACTGACACATGATGGAGCCCTGCTTTCATTGAGGTGGCTGAACAAGTGCCCTACCAACAGGAAGCAGCAATCCAATTCCTGTTTCACTTGTGCACAGTTTTTGCTTTGACCTATTAATCTGTCTCTATCTGAATCCACAAGCTTACCTAGTTTTACGCTTCTGATTCTTTGCCCATCCCACTGGGAGGAGTGAGGAAATGGCTGTGTGGGGCTGAACTGCCCCTGCCTACAGGGGTTAACCCGAAATAACTACTTACATTTTAAGTATTCCGGTGTCAATGAATCACTTTCCAGCAGATGAGAAGACAATATTTTATAAATTTCAGAATGTTCCCCCTCTGGGATAAAATTAAATACACTCTGATCCACAAGATCAGACTGAAAGAAAAAGATTTAATAAGCATTAAACTGATGCAAGATGTACAATGTCACAAAGCCTACTGCATTAATGCAAAACAATTCCACAGTTCATTACTAGCTCAACAAAGCCACCTGCTGGAACACACATGAATATTTTGCAAGAAAAAGATCTCACTCTGATCTGCCTTAATTTTGACACTGCAAACCATTTGATGAAAACTGTTATGAACACAGCAGATAGACATACATGCTAAAGAGCAATGAAGCTTGTATTAACCTCCCTGGGATGCATCAATTTCAAGTAAAGGAGCATGTTAAGTAGAAATTACAGGGTGTTGTTCCAGGGCACTACAACCCATTGTTGGCATCCAGTGCATTGAAATGATATCTTGGAACAAAAGACAATCCCTCCATACATTACACAGGTTATTGTTACTGATAACTATATCCAATTGCAATTGATTTTATGTATACACTTGTGCTGGTTTGGCTGGGGTAATTTTCTTCATAGTAACTGGTATGGGTTTGGTTTAGACTTGAGCTGGAAACAGTACTGATAATTCAGGGTGTTTTAGTTATTTATCAGCAGCATTTACAGCAAGCCAGGGCCTTTTCTGCTCCTCACCCCATCCCATGTCACCAGTGAGGAGGCTGTGAGTACAAAAGGAGTTGGGAGGGGACACAGCCAGGACAGCTGACCCCAGCTGGCCCAAGGGATATTCCATACCACAGGGGTTCATGCTCAGCATATAGAGATGGGGGAAAAACAAGGAAGGAAGGGGGAGGACACTCCAAGTGATGGTGTTTGTCTTCCCAAGTCAGCATTATGCACGATGGACCCTACTTTCCTGGAGATGGCTGAAGAGCTGCCTGTCCATGGGAAGTAGAGAATTAATTCCTTGGTTTGCTTTATTTGACATAAGGCTTTTTCTTTACCTATTAAACTGTCTTTATGTCAACCCACAAGTTTTCTCACTTTTACACTTCCAACTGCCCCCCCTGTCCAACTGAGGGGCAATGAGTGAGCTGCTATGTGGGGCTGAGTTGCCAGTTACCACATTTTGTAATCGGTTCTGCAACTATGTACACAAAACTGGGAAGAACAGAGATGAATGAAGCAACACTGAACAACTGATCATATGCATAAATGCATTTGGTGAAGTATTAAAAATAGAGGGATCATAAAATGTATGTTTGGAATATATAAATCACACCCAAAGCAAAGAACAAGTGTGCCTCTGAGAACTTGGCAAATTCTAAAAAAAAAAAAAAAAAAAAATTTATGAAACAAAGATATTACCTGCACATTTAAAAAAATTCTCAGACTGTTCCCATGCATATCTTAGAGTAATGTATTTATTCTACCTCTTATCACAGTAAGACAACTAGCCTTTAACAATAACTTGTCCTTCTCTTCTGGAAAAGAACTGGTTTGCTCATTAATTGTTTGCACTTTTAAAGAACTAATTTGGCTCATTTCAGAATAACATTATTCTTTAAAAACTAGAATATCAAATTTAACCAATGAGCAATACCACCAAGATTAAAGATGAGTTAATGTGATAAACCCAAAAGCATATACCTAACTTAAACAGTAGCACCAGCAGCAATGTATTTCTTATCAGAGTTCTGTGTCAAGAAAGGAGTATAACAGCAGTTTAAAAAAATTCCAGGGATACAGCTCTTTAGTAATATTCTTCTGGCTCATGTAGAGGCTGTGATAGGTGTGAACTCTAAAGGGTCTCCTGCAGTCAGCTGTGTTACTTCAGTTACATTGAACAGAAAGTGATGCTAGTCTGGCACTTCTTAATCCTGCCTAACAGTGCCGACTGCATTCTGCAGTTCCAAAAAAAATGTTTAATACAGCAGACAGACCAGTAGGAAGGAGTTGTGCTGAAGAAAAAGCAGAAACATTAAAACAAAGCATACATTTGTCCTATAATGCCAAAAAGGCCAAAAATTAATTAGCAGTCATAGAATGCCATCCACAGACAAACTAATATGTTACTGAAAGTGGTTTGTACTTACTGGCAAATGTTCAAGTAAGGGAGTTATACTTTCAGACACATATATTATATTTCCATCTGTCATAATTGCTAAAAAAAAACCATCAAGAGCCTGAAATTAAACATAATGGGCTGTTAAATAAAAAGAAACAGAGCATATTGAAAATGTTAAGCTATATTTAACACAGAAAATAATGTAGACTAATTTTAGTTTAGTTTATTATGGAAATGTGGATGTCTTTCACTACCAAAAATTCTTATCTTGTTTTTGTACTATGAGCATTGTCATTCCCACACTGTTCTGATGTTAAATCATCTGTGGTTTCAGAAGCAAGTGCATATATCACTAGCCACTGTTTCCCCAACTCCCACTCTGCCTCCCAAATATTTTTACTTCCATCCTCATTTTGAACCTCAGAAAAATGAGCTAGAGACAAAGGCAAGAGGAGGTGGAAAAATTAAGAGAAGAACAAGTAAAAGAGCTGGTGAAATCAATGAATTTTTCTATTTAAAAATCTCAATATTCTCAATCTTGTAGTAAGACTTTATTGAGACTTGAAACCTGTGAGATACAATTCTGACTGCCTTATTGAACTTACTGCCTTATTATTGCCTTACTGAACCTGAACTTATTTCTTCTGAACATAACACAATGTTTAGTTGAATGCTACCAACAAAAGCATGACAGAACTGGATTTCTAAGCAGGAAATTTTGAAGCTCTCATCTTCAAAACAACATGTATTAGGTGATTCTTTGAACATTTTTAAGCACAGAAAACCACAACTTTTAACTTTTTGTATCTGTGCATCAAAGAAAAGGTGCTTGCTAATTTGTAATATTTTTCATGTAGCTATTATCAAAAATTGTTTCACTAACAAGATAAAAATTACTAATTTCCAAGGAAATAATAGCTTAAACTGAAAGTTTATTTCTAGTAGGCTTCCAACTATTCATGTAATCTTCAGCAGCAAAGTAATGCTCACACACCAGTTTTGGAAGGCTTAACAAGTAAATAAATTAAACATTTATTGCTCAGAAGTTACATGGATGAGTTGAGCCTTTTTCATGATCAGCATTTTAATTTATGCATAACGATTCTTTATTTATCTAGTACCTTCCTTATGTCTATAATTTCAAATATTGTCACTAAGCATGTTCATTTATGGGCTTGGTCTGCAATGTTTTATGTCATTGAAAATGCAGTTAAGACAATCTGCTTTGCATGACACTCCATACATAGGAATTTTGACAGTTTTCTTCAAGAAAACATATAGCTACAATTAAAATAGGAAAATGTCATTAAACTGGAAGATTTCATAATGGAATGACTGCTGGTGTGGAATTATTCTACTCCCACAAAAACAGAAATAATATACCTCTAACATTAACTGTGTGAACTCTTCATTACTAAGGAATGTTGGTTTCCAGTCCTGTCGAATTTCACTGGCATCTGATTGTGCAGTAATTTCTACAATCAAACATATAGACAGTATAAGAATTCATAGTTCCAAAAGTCATTATTTTCACACTAAGCTGCATACACAGTAAGAAACAGCAAAAAAGTTCTACAGTCTCCTTTGTTATTTATTCATTACATACATATGTTGTTCCTTAAAGAGAAAATAAATGTCTTCTCCCCTATGGCATCATTAGATTTGTCTTGTCTTTCCTTCAACCAGTTTGTGCTAGAATCCTGCCAGACTTCAAGGTAATACTGAACTAGTGACAGTAAGTAATGGATTTTGACAATGGAAAAATACTCTTTCCTCTGCAACTACAATAAAATGTTTTATTGAGAGTGTTTACAAAGATTTAGAAAGCCAAAATTCCTGATCAGTTTAGGCCGTTAAAATGGCAAATCCTCAAGTACCTTGGCCAATCCTTGTCATTCTAACCCTACACTAAAAATTGTCACTGTCCTTTCACTTCTTCCCACTCTTTTCTGGTTATGTTTAAAAAAAGAGTAGGTTTGCAACAAAGATTGTTAAGAGCTGTATGACAAACTCCACTCTAGAATTCCTGTCTGTTACATACACATAGATGAATTTTGAGCAGAGATTCCTGTAGGACTTGAGAAATATATAATTAACTTCCCATACATAGGTGAGAGAAACAACAGCTGCTAAGCAAAACCTGACCCCGGGATCTGAAAGCTGATGCTTCCTTATCAACTGATAACTGAAACAACAAGAAGCAAGACCACATAGCACTTCAGTTTTGATGAGTAACAAGGGCATTACAGAAGTGCTGCTTCTAACAACAACCTTGAACAAGTAATCAAATATTTAGACAAATCAAAAGAAACAAACCATGTCGTTGAGGTTTTTGATTTCTCAAGGGCAAGTCTGTACAAAGCCATAAGCTAGAATTAGATCAGATAGCAAAAAGAGCCAGAAAACTTGGAATTAAGTTAAATACGCACAGGGCTTGAATACTTCATAATTTTGGTTCCCACACTGAAGGGGAAAAACTTTACAAAAGTGCTTTAGACTTAACTAAAAGAACAGTAAGCAACAGCAGTATCATGCAAGAAATGTGCTGAAAGTGGAAAGCTGCAAGAAGAGGTGAATAATTAAAACCAAAAGAATTTCCAATTATCAGATCTCACAAAAGAAATAAATTGATCAGGCTTCTGCTATCTGTTATCACAATGGTATCATGA
>NW_008676382.1:31463-66170 GCF_000695815.1 Acanthisitta chloris
AAACCTAAGTAAACCCCAAATCTACCTTTTGAGTCAGAACAAAGATAGTGAATGCTGAGCAGCAAGTCAAAGGACATAGAAATTAAAAGCTCTGACACTCAAGTGTGGGCAAAAATTCAAGGAACTTTATGCATTCCGTCCACGGGACACAGATAATCTTCACTTTAGAACTGGCAAAGTCTGATTCATTGCCTCATTCTGACCCTTATCACCATCCCACTTCAGAATTTGAACAAACAAACAAAAGTCAGACTGCCTTCTGCAGCAGAAAGGATTTATGCTAAATACAAGCTGAAGATCATGCCTTTAACGAACCATTCTGAATTATCACAAGTACAGGTGTTCTTCTACATTTTGCATATTAGAACAGGTATAATACTGGAAAACAGAGCCAAAGTAGCACAGACAGAACTTGTTCCACTTGGTAACTTCAGAGAAATGCCTAAAAATTCTGTCAGAAGGTTAAACTCAAAGATAAATGGCAGAAAGGTCACATTCCCGAGCTAGATACCAGGCAGAGGAACATAACCAAACTTGCACACTCATCTTCATGTCCTGAATCTGAAGTAACTTTGCATCAGCACGGAGAATTCTCAAAACAAATTGCCAGCCAGGCCAAAACTGTACCATTTATCTATGGGTAGCAAGAGGATCAGTCTACTACTCGCAATTATGAGCAGCTAAGTTCTTCAGCATTTCATAATTCTCACAAATTTCTTGTTTACAAATGCAAAGAAAGATGATAGGCAGTACTAGTCAGGGAGAAGCTCCCAGTAACAGAATTTCAGTGTTTAGCCTGCTATATTTTCTTAGTGAGAAACAGAACCCACATTGGCCAATAACCAGCTCAGACAGCTCATCTAGAGCTGCTGCCAGAGTACCAAGCTTGGCCAATGTGGAAGTGGTCCAGAAAGAACCAGAAGCAACACAGTTAATCAAAACCTGGTGACTGAACACAGTAGGATTTTCAACAATAAAGCAGCTAATCAGTGCTGAACAATTCATTTATTGCTAGGTCACTCTGCTTTATTGTAACATATCCAAGCACCTCAGGGGGCAAAATATTCTCCTGAACTTCGCCAATATTTTGTCCAAAACATTTTACCAGCACAGAGCAATGCTAGCAAGCACTGTGAGCCAGAGCTTCAGAGACCTTAATATGATATGTGCAGTCACAGAGAGCTGCACTCTTGTCACACCAAGTGAAGGACAAAAGCACCATGACCTAAAAGGCATCCAGTACCAGAGCTGCTTTTTGCCCCTTTTTCCTATAAATTGAAACATAATAATTAAATAATCTCAGAAAGCACTTTGAAGAAAAAAGTATGACTGGTGCTGCTGGCTGACTGACACATGTGTTCCTTCTGGACTGTATTTTATGTCAGGAATCAATACAAGATAAAGTGATTTTGAAACAGAACCAATTTTCACAAATGCCTGAGAACCTACAGAACTGACTTCCAGAAAATGAGCCTTCATACTGCTTTTCTTGTTGTTATGAGAGAAATGCATCTCAGAAAATTAAACAGCATAATCAATATTTAATTGGGAAAAAACCCCAGATCTATGCATTCTCACACAAATTATATCCCCTCCCTTTTATTTTTCTGTTTGCAATTTTAATAGCAATATTCAGTACACAGATGGTGCTACTGGAACCATAACACAAGTGGAAGAGACATGTATGGAAAAACATTTCTCATACCTTAAATTGACACACATATTGTTGGTTGATAAATACATAACTATTGATCGACTTAACAGCTTTACTTATTTTATTTTATAACCTCATAGTTACTTCTTTTGTCCTTACTGCTTTCTAGTTAGCATGCCTGCTCAGAAATCACCCAGGGAAATGGGTTAACTAGAAAAAGAGTTCATTTTCTTCAATTTTTAATCTTGCTTTTGGCAGTGTGAACCACAAGGTGCCATATTAAGAACAAGTGTAGGAGCAGGAACAGGGATTTTTTTATATACATAATATCCAACAGCCATAAATAAGTGTACACTTGGTGGAAGAACTTTTTTCGTGCCAGAAATAACAACCTGTAACAAACTTCAGTACAACATATCTGGGTATATCCCACCATCAGCTGATGCAAACAACTAGAGGAACAAGACACAGCAAGGATAGTTAAGGATATTGATCATTTTGACATTTCACATGACCTTTAAAGAACAGCACACACACACACACTGGTTTATACATCAATGTCTTGAATCTGACAAAGTTTGGCTTAAAGTATTTATATATTTTTCAGGGGTTTTTTTCCCAGCTGAAAGGGAAAACAGAAAATGCCCATGCTCCTGGTACATATGCACACTGCATTTTGCTTTCTCTCATCAACCAACCTCCCCAGTAACACTTTCTGGAGACCACATTGTTTTATCATCTCTGTTAAAGCAGACAGTTGGGTAGACACCTGACATGAAGAGAGGGAGCAGTAATTTCTCTTGGACTAGCTTTTCAAGTGATTTATCTTGCCTTATGTAGAACTTGGGACCAACCAAATGGTCAAACCAAGCTTTTCTAAATATCAATCAAGTATTTCCAATCAAGTACTTCCACTGAAATGAATTGGCAGTTTTCCTGGGAAGCAAAATGTTGACAACTTGCATCAACATCTGTCCAGAACAAAAAACTTCGAGGTTATTTCAAAAATAAATGCTACTCTTTATGAAACAGATTTCGTTGACAAGTATAGGACAAAGAAAATAGTACTGGCTTTTGCAAAGTATTAGCAAAAACTTAAGTTACATCTCTGCTATCTAAATTGTAATCTTAAGAATATCTTTCTTTACATTTGTTGACAATTTCTGTAAAGGCACTGCAAAATTGTGAATATTTTATGTACTAACTGAATATAATATAAAAATTTTAGTATTTACAAATCTTTTTTATGGTTACAAATAATTACCTTTGTGCTTCCGTAAGAAGTCAATACTTTTCTGCAGCACAGTGGATTTATCCATCTTCCTAGCATTACCTGGAAGCATGGAACCCAACTCTTTGATAAGTACATTAAACTGATCTCGGCGTTTCTTTTCGGACTTGTTTCTAGACACTCTGCAAAACAAAATAGAACATGTTTTAAAACAACTACAAAACTTTCTTATAAGCTTCCTACTACTGCCAGGTTCCTGGTGCAAGCAGCCCCTTAAGAATTTCTGCCATGAGAACTGTCACAGAAACACCTGCTCCATATGTCAGACACCATTTTTGAAGAGTGTCCTCCTCCTTCTCATGGAAGGGTCCAGCAAAGCCTTTGGAATAAATTTACAAAATCTAAATAATTGAACCATGGTTATAAATACTCAATATATCTGAAAAATAACAGTAAAAGAAATTCTGCTGAGGAATATGGCTATTTAAAAAAGAATCAAATTTTTATTCTTTAGAAATCACCCTGGTAAGGTAAAGCCTACAACTACAGGACATTCCTTAGCTTTAAATAACTTTGAAACTTACCTTTTTGCTTTATCTTTGTCATCTTCTTCCACCAGCCCATCAAAAATGCTTCCATCATTTCTGAAAGAAGCAGAAAGAAATAAATGTTGAATCAAAAGTTCCTCTCCTGTGAAGTCCAATCACAATGAAGTGGGGAGAGGAAAGAGCCCATTATTCATCATCTCCATTACATCAAGAAACCAAGGCATTGTTTTACTGTGATGCCTCACAAGGACCATCATCAACAACCTGAAGCTAAGTCTGCTATATACTGTTAGCAAGACATTTACTAAAGAAAAAGCAAAAAGCCTTACATTTCTGACACAACTCAAAGTATTTTCAGACTATTTCTAATGAGAACTTACAATCCTAAGCAAACATTTCATTGAACACTGCTATTTTTCTAGCCTCTTGATTATTTGCACTACCATACCCTTTTGAAAACATGGGAAAGGACACATGTCATTTATTTTTACTTCTTCGCAACTTCTATTCCAATTCTTGAAAATATATCTAGATATAATATTGATATATATTTTATATATACATATATAAAGTATATTTTTCTTACGTTCTGCAGTATTATTAGAGGAAGAGGGCTAAGGAATAGGCTATACTTCACCCATACACAATTTCATAAATATATATTTAATATCAATATCAAACAGTAACTGTTTTTTGCTGAATATTTGCTTCCTCACCAAGAATCACATAGCTTTTCCTCAACTTGACAACTGTCCATCTACTGCTAAACAGGTAGTAAAACATCAAAATGAGAACATGTTTTCCTTTGAAGATGTCTCAGTACACTTCATACAACACCTTTGTTTCGTTTCCTTTTGCTTTGAAAATCAAAACTGTTCTTCTGTTTTCCAAAACTGCTGCACAAGGGATTTCCACATTTTATTCTCTAACTTCTTCTGCCTGCTTTCAGTCTACACAGTGCTGTCCAGCCTGACCTCTGTGCGTCCATTCTGAAATTTTTTATCCTAATGTTTCCTTTCCTTAAGGCAAGTAACCTTCTTTCTAAAAAGCTTACCTCATCTCTCTGATCTATAAATCATCAGGCAATTGTACTGTTCATTATGATAAGCAGTGATGTTAGGAAGTAATTATTTTGTATGCTACTCTATAAGCATCAAGCTTTTAGAACCAATTAGTATATTCAAAAGGCTGAAGTTTCAGTGAAATGGCACAAAATTTCACTAAAAGAACTGACAAGTCAGACAAGCATTTTAAAAGTTTTACCTTTTGCTTTTATCGCTATTCATTTCAATCAGGTTTAACTTGCCATGAATTTGATGCAAGTTTCATTTCCTGAAGTTTCAAAAATGGTAATAACACAGAATATTAACAACAGATGTTCACCTAAGCTGCTAAGAAAGTTCAGGTCAAGGAATCAAGTAGAAAACATGCCTCAGCTATTGCTTTTCCCTTGAAATAGGTTAGCAGGTCACTTCACTATCATCTACACCAACACTAATCATATAAATGTATTTGTTTTCCTTAATCAAATACTGAAGTTCTAAAAAAATTAAAAATTCAAGTAAACATTGAAAATCAGCTCAACTTGCACAGAGGTTGTTCCATGGCTGAAGATTTCTTTAATTTTAAGATTAACCTCAAACAACTGAAATCCTTATTTCAAATTACTACAAAATGACACATTTAACAACTACCAAACTAACTTTGCCAAAACCAGCCAAAAACTCACTCCCTTTATTCTCACATAAATTAGTCTCTAATTATATTAACCATAAGGACTATTAAAGAAAGCACTGAACAGTAATTCTCCCCAAACTCTGTGTATCTATTAACATACCTGTCTGCAATGGAGCTCATTTTATGGGTGCTTATGGTAAAAAACATAACACATCACACTTTAGTCTTGTGGTAGACATTTGTACGTTTGCCTATAAGAGAAGAAAATATTAGGATGTGACTGGAGGAACAAATGTGTTCTTCAGGAGAGCATATTGAAGTTCCATTTGCTGTATAAGCTGCTCTTAACCTTCCCCTCTCTTCCAGCCTTCTGCTCTGCCCTCCTACCTTCTCTAAGGCAGTTTCCATTTCGATCATAACACGGATCTCAGTATGTCAAGAGAATATTGCTTTATTAAATGCCACACTAACTAAGTCTGGGCTAAACCAATACAAACCTTTTTATGACTCTGAATTCAGACATAGCTTTTCATTATTACTTTCACTATTACCTTAAGGACCCTTGTAATTTTCAAGGTTGAACAGATGTAAAATACACTTAGCAATATATTCTATTTAGAGACTGTGCAAGCAGAAAGCATTTGGGATAGAGTATTTTACTGTAATTTTTTCTTGAGCACATTATTATAATAGACATGCAAAATGATAACAATAAGATAGCAATTAGAATGTGTGAGAAAGATAATTAACCTGACCATTTCTTAAAGCAGTCACTTATTCACCACAGAGTTTCAGAAGGTAGATTTTGGGTTTTTGGCTGTGCATACAATTTTTAATAAAGATATGAATATAATATTAATAGTGAAAGAAGAAATATAAAATTAAGTATTTAATTAAACAAGTTCCTGCTTTTAGGTACCCAAAATTTACAACATTACATGGATTATGAAAAGGCTGAAGTCAAATATAAACCAATACAATTAAACCCTTTTCTTTCACATGGAAAAGTTAGTTGTCAGAGGCTGCTCAAAAGGAGCAGGAAGGTTGTAATACTGGCAGTGATGACTCACAGGGAGGATTTGTATCTGAGAGCATCAAATCCAGTGGAACTTGCAGTATTAATACCAAAGTAATATGGCAGAAACTGCATGATGGGGAAACTCAGGAGGAAAGATCATGATTCAACCAAACTGTCTCAGAGTCTACAACAGCCACATACTGTGCAGATTTGCTTCACAGGAGTAATATTTTTCCCCACAAAGTTTCATAACATGAGTGCAGGAGGAAAGTAAATGGGAGAGTTGTGCTGCAGCACAAGGCATGCAGACATTTTTGCCCAAATGCCCCACTTCTGCCAGTAGTGTGGCCCAACTTTGTCTTGCCCTTAGTCTCCAAAATCTAGTGCTATGAAGACCCACTGGAAGCAAATAATTTCTTCACTCCAATTCTTCAAAATAACTACTGGACTGGCCACGCTGCCACTATTTGAAAATCAGCCAGAAATGGCATAAGGAAAGTAAATGATGAGGAAGTGTTTGTTTGAATTTTTGTCAAATGCATGCAACAACAGACAGGTTGCTCAGCAGTAAAAGCTAACTACCATGACTGGCATGGAAGTAAGTTTTAAATCAAGAAAAAAAATTATAAACTTATTTTCATTTAACTTACATAGTGAGCACTACTGCAGCTATGCACTAATTACACTTTCATCCCTATCTTAATTTTTATACAGAATTGGTACCTAACATAAGGGATCAAGAGTAATATCAAATTATGCAAGAGAAATGGTACAGTTGCCTTAATCTGCAAAAGAAAAATACCTGTACAGCTAAATACTGAAAACTTTCACCTGTGACATAACTGACACATTCATTATGCAGAGTAAGAATTTAGAAGTTGGTGTTTTCACTTTAACAGAGCACTCAATTTCTAGAATTCAACCAAATCATTCATTTGTTACACTATGCAGATCCTATGAAGAACTGGCAACCTAGACCCTAGTACCCAAGATGAATAGTTAAAAGCATTGAAAAACTAAAGGAAATGGACCTGTAGAACACTTGTTTCTCATTTTTGGAGGTCTGACCCTTCTGTCTTTGCATTGAAATTTGCAAGACATTGAGCATTCTCAGAGGTTATACATGTCAAAGGATAAAACTGCAGACATAATTCCAACAAAACCAGGCAAGTTGAAAGTAAACACTAGATAAATAAAGGACTATGTCTTTTTCTAAGATCCAAATTCAGTCGTGTTCTGGAGAACAAAGTCTGTTCCACTACTTAACACTGCTACTTAGCCTTTCAGTGTTGATAACTAAAAGCCACGGGAACCTTATTAATTATAAGAACACAGTTTTACCTTTTACGCTTTGGGACTTCTTGAAGTGTGATGTTTAGGGATGAAACCTGGTTCCTTTGAAGAACAATGTGGAGTTAGATGTATCCTCTTCTGCAGAAATTAAATTCTGAACTGTCAAAAAATAAAAAGGAGACCTTTAAAATCAATGAGCTTTAAAATTATCACTTTTTAAAAATGACGAGTAATCGTTCTAACAAGAGTAATCTATAAATGCAATATTCTGCTTATTAAAAATATCTCAAGTATTTCACTATCTGAATTGACCTTGCTTTAAAGTTCTTCTTCTTGATAAGCAGGATGTTCTGACACAATTTCATTTCTGTTTCAAGCTATCACTTTATGCCTATCTTTAGTCTTGATGGCCTTTTCACTTTTGAATTTGGTATCACCCATACCATCTATATCTTCTACTTGCTACCTTCAAAGTATATCTTTATACCATTACTTAAAGCCCATTCCACTGAAAATCTTACTAGGGCCTCTTCTGGCTTTCTCAGTTTTATATCTTCTCCTCTCCAAGCCTCCAAAACTGTCACTCTCAGGACTCCAGAATGTAGAATGCTGCTGCTGACAGCTAGCAAAGTTGCACATCTGCATTATTGCTACTCCCTCAAACACACCCACTAGAGCTTTCTTTCAAAATCCACTTCAAAAATAACTCCAAGAATGTAACCCAAACTTACTTCACAAATGCACATCTTCCATACTGAAACTCAGCACCGACATAAGCTATCAGCTAACTCCAATCTCTTTATACCATTACATTTCACTTATAGTTTCTTCCCTCGAACCATGCTACTTTCCACATTTTTAAGCCTCACAAAATCAGGTTTTTTCTCTCATCTTTAACCTGTTTGCATCTGCCTTGCCTACTGGTCTTAAAATAAAACAAATTCACTATACAATGCACTTGCACCATCTTCCTAAAAAATTACTTTTAGAATTTAATATGCTTTAAAAGGAAGCTGGGATCTAAAAACCAAGGTTATGTTACTCTTAAATTCATTGATGGCTTTTATGGAAAACAGAACTATCACTAATTTGATTTGAAAAGTTAAGTTTCTTCTTGTCCTGCACCTAACAGAGCTCTTAAGTAGTTAAAATATAGATGCAATTATTAACACAGGAAGTTAAAGCACAGCAGAACAATCTGCCAACAGGAGAAAAACAATTACAGCATGATTCAATGAAGCCACTCGTTCTTGTCTGGCCAAATAACCTGCTGGCCCATTGACCTACTTTTTAGGTGCTTACAGCCTCCTCTCCTATTCCGTTTTGTTGCGTTTGACAAGTGCAAACATTAATAGTGACAAAGAGTCCCATGGAAGCCTGCAACATGAAACCCCTGTTTTGAAACTGCTTGGAGTGGAACAGCTCTGCCAACTCTCACCCAGCTCCTAACAGAGTTCTAACGAGGAAAATTTTAGACCTCATCTGTTCGGTATGTAGAGAGGCTTTTTTTTTTAAATCACAACACTTAAGATAAACACCGCAGGACTTAAGCACAGAGCCATATTTGATAATGTCTGAACCAGAAAGTTTTTACAGATATTTCAAAAAGGGATTTTAAGCTGAGCAGTAAAGAAACACGTTTATATCATAAATGAACATAAGCAAGCTTTAACCAGACCAAAAGGGAAGCTAATCACAGTGGAAAAGCTTTTGTAGCCAAACCCACAGAGGTCTCTAACTCAGTAGAAATGGCATACGTGTGAAAGCCAGAAGAAAGGTCAAGACTCCAACACACCAGCACTGGCAGCCACAAGTGTGCAAAGGTCATGGGTCCATCTCCATAACATTAAAAAAAAAAAAAACCAATTGCGTGCATTTGTCTCTTGATACTATGTCTTTTATACACATTCAGTGCAAGTTTTCAAACTTTCCTGCAACCCAGAAGGCTAGAAACTTAGTATCTTTAAGGAAGCTGAGGTCCTCAATCAAAAATCTTAGCTGCTACCATGGATATACAAACTATTACTACACAGCATTGCTCAATCCAGCAAAATCACAAAAACCAGCAATACTGCAATTTCTGCACTATGCTGACATCACTCATGGAGAGGCAGTAAGTTATTGGGTGCCAAGTTACTGCTTGGCCAAAGAAGCAAGGTTCTGAAAAGTCACAAGGTAAAAAGTCACAGTCCAACCTAAGGTAACAGTGAAAAGTTCACCCCATCTGACAAAAAAAGCCATTTTTAGACTGAAAGAATTTCAGCACCTTCAGTCCAATTTTATCGTCAATATTGGCATGCATGCTGGCAATAGTGGAAACAAAATCTTGGAAACAAATCTAGAGATTGAACAAACTGTGAAATTACAGTACAGTCTTGCTCATGACAGATGTTCGGTCAGGACTGGACTGAAAAATGGAGAGGAAAATAGGCAATGCATTGCTGTACTTAATTTTGTATATTTAGCTAGTGACTGAAACCCCTATGTCTCCAGCACTTCACCTTAACCATAACATTGCCAAGTATTTGTGAGGAAGAATTAGTATTGTCCTTGTATTGTAAAAATTATTATTATATGAGCCTTGATTTTATAAGTAATATGTGACTTTACAGCCCTCAGAATTAATGTGAGGTGACTTGCATTATTAAGACAAATAATTTCACACAGAGAATATCATAGGGAAAATATAGGAAATAATACACTTTGCCAACCCTACAGTTTCTTCAAACAGAAACAGATTAACTTTAATACAACCTGATCTCTGTGCCATAATCCTATTTCACTAGGGGACCAAACTAGTTATTATAATCATTGAGGATTAGCTTTAGAGAAGATCTTGTTTAAAGAATCAAAATCACAGCACACCAGTCTGTGTGTGCTTCCACAGCACCTATTATCCCACAGAGCTCTAACACTAGTTACACCAGGGTAACAAGCCTAAGAGCAGAAACATCACCCTATGATCAACCAGCTGAGCCACAACCTGACTCCCTATATAAGCACACCACCAAAAGCCCTGTTCATTATAGAGATTCTGAGGATAATCATAAACCTACTTGATACTCCTTTCCATTAGCTTCTCCTCATTTGGATTATAAACTTCTGGGGTTTTACTCTACTAGGGCGTTACACCATAATTAGGGCAAGCAGAGATCCAGCCATTATCTCATGCCCAGAATAGCACATCACTATCATTCATATTTTCTATTTTGCTCTTTGTTTCATAGGTTTACCTCCAGCCCAGCCACTTTTCTTTAGCTCTTCTTTTTTAGAGGAGGGATAGATGGCAGAAGAAGGGGAAGAATTTGCTCTGGTTTCATTTCTCTCTAGTAACCACAGACATTTCTTGAGAGCAAGAAATCTTTAGACAGGTAAACCATAACCTACCCTCTGATCAGGTATAGTTTGGCCTAACAGAACAAGCTAGCATGTTTCAAGATAATTGCTCCTGTGCTTGCAATGGTATATACACCAATGGAAAGCAAATGATGGTAATAACTGATTAATCTCTTCTTCCCAAGACTATCTGTGAAAATACTGTGTTTTTAATACTGACATATGCTTCTTTTTTTACCTAAAAAAAAAAAAATTGGCAAAACAAACAAAAATATCAGAAGATAAGGCTGGAAGGATTTTCAAGAAATGTTGTTCAAACTGTGCAGTTGAACAGGTTACTCCAGCAGCTGGGAATAGCCATATATTGCAACCTCTCTTCTACCAGGTCAACAAATCAATTTTTGGTCTGTACTTGGGCAGAAGAGATGACACATCCCAGAGATGTCACTTTCTGTAGATAAACACACTATAACAGTGAGTGTACACCTGCTGCTGCTTCACGGGATGACAGAGGAGAGGGCTGCTTTTAGCACAGATGGATCCCAGATGGCTTTTAATAGGAAACCCACCTGGAATACTGTGTGCAGTTCTGGTGCCCTCAACACAAGAAGGACATCGAACTGTTCGAGCAAGTCCAGAGGAGGCCATGAAGTTGCTAAGAGGACTGGAGCATCACTCCTATGAAGAAAGGCTGAGGGAGTTGGGGCTGTTCAGCCTGGAGTAGGTTGCATAGACCTCCTAGCAACTTTTCAATATCTGAAGGGGCTACAGGGGAGCTGGAGAGGGACTCATTGTTACGAACTGCAATGATAGGACAAGGGGTAATAATTTAAAATTGATAGAGGGGAAGTTTAGGTTAGATGTTAGAAAAAAGTTTTTTACTGTGAGGGTCATGAGACAATGGAACATGTTGCCCAGTGAAGTGGTGGCTGCCCCAACCGTGACAGTGTTCAAAGCCAGGCTGGATGAGGCCTTGAGCAACCTGGTCTAGTGAGGAGGTATCCCTGCCCAGGGACACCTCAAAACTCACATGGCCAACAGGTCAAGGGAGGTGATTCTGCCCCTCTACTCAGCTCTGGTGAGACCCCATCCAGAGTACTGCATCCAGCTCTGGGGTCCTCAGCGCAGGAAGGACATGGACCTGCCAGAGCAAGTACAGAGCAGGCCCACAAAGATGATTAGAGAGACTGAACACCTCTCCTATAAGGAAAGGTTGAGACAGTTACAGTTATTCAGCCTGGAGAAGAGAAGGCTCCAGGGAGACATTACAGCACTTTCCAGTACCCAAAGGAGGCCTACAGGAAAGCTGGAGAGGGAATTTTTACAAGGGCATGTAATGTTACAACAATGGGGAATGGCTTTAAACTGAAGGAGAGTAGATTTAGATTAGATATTAGGAAGAAATTCTTTACTGTGAGGCACTGGTACAGGCTGTCAGAGAAGCTGTGGATGCTCCATCCTTGGAAGTGTTCAAGGGCAGATTGCTCTGAGTGGAAGGTAACCCTGCCCATGACAGGGGCGTTAGAAAAAGATGATTGTTAAGGTCCCTTCCAACCTACAGGCTGTCAGAGAAGCTGTGGATGCTCCATCCTTGGAAGTGTTCAAGGGCAGATTGCTCTGAGTGGAAGGTAACCCTGCCCATGACAGGGGCGTTAGAAAAAGATGATTGTTAAGGTCCCTTCCAACCTAAACCATTCTATGATATATTCAAGCCTGGCCCATGCTTGCCCACGGACCCCACTGATCAGGTCTCTGACTCACTGATCTCATTTTCTCAACACATCCTCAGACCTGCCATCTCACCAGGAATTTGCTGGCAATCTGGGCTCTTTGCCTGAGCCTGGCTTCCCTCCAGCTCCCTGGGGGTGATGAGGAAAGTGCTCAGCAGGTTGCCAGGCTTCTAATAACTGGTCCTTGGCTGTGGGGTGCTGAAGCACTTATCAGGCTTTTTCCCCCTCTCCATCCCTATCCAGGCTGCCTGTATTATCTTTGCTGTCTAGGATCCCAACTAACTACATTTGTACGCACCTGAGGCGTTGTTTATGTGCCCCATCAAAGTAGTCACAAAGATACTTAAAAGAAAGTGATTATAACACAGATTTTCAGAGTCGTCAGTGAACATGCTCCTCGAATCAGAAAAACAAAAAGGACAATCAAAAAATAGTACAAACCTAACTAAGTTTATAAGATAAATCTGAAAGGCAGCATTTAATTACTTGTCTACCAGAAACAGCTGCTATTCTTCTGTATTCTCATTTAAAATACTTTCTCAGTCCTTTGTAATCAGCTCCTTACTGGAGTCCTCTTCCCTTCAATAACAAAGCCGTAAGTGTGGCAAAAATAATGCTTGCAAATCCTGTGCAACTTGTCTGTACAGGAGAAAGACTGTGCCTACATGTTATAATTCCACTTGCTCCCATTTTTATAAGGCTCCACCCTACTTCCTGCCACCCTTCCTTGGCTTTCATTGGAAGTATGCACCCCTTCAGCTCTGGCCATGCACTGAAACAGACCTGTGAAATGATGTGTTTAAAAAAATCCACATATCACACAGTTTTAATAAGAACAAGAGATTGTATTTAAAAAGCATAGCTCCATGTACCTTTGAAAATTGGCACAGCTAAGGAACAGTACCCCTCTACAAAGAGGAACAGGAACCTCATGACTACATCTGCCACTGTTGGATCTGTAACAGGGAACCATGGGTTAGACTTGAGTATGTGCTGTGTTTGCATCTAAAATACAATACATAGCTCATAATCAAGCCTGGCTGAAAAGTCCACCCACTGCCTCTTTAAATGGTGCTTAAAACAAAACCAGTACTTCACAGCAGGAGTTTAGGTCAAGAGAAACTAACCACTAACCTGTTACAATGCAAAACTGAAAACCTTCACATCTCTGCAAATCTCCATTTTCTTCAATAGGATTCTGAGAAGAAACAACCTGCAGCCAGCCAGCTCAAGAACAGATCCTAAATTAACACTCACTGTGCTGCGGAAAAAAGTGCTATAGATGGTGTAAAATCTGCAGAGTCTGCTGTTCTCTCTCACAAGAGGCATCTACGCTCGGTGTATTTTACAATGAACAAATAAAACCCCAACTCCCTTGTTCCAACCTCTTAAATGGAACTGGGAAGGTAGACAACTGACAGGCTTTGTTCAGAAGCTCAAAACAAGAAAAAATACCGCACACTCTCTTAAGTATAAATTCCTACTGAATACTATAATTATCCCATTAAATTATCCACTACACACAAATTAGTTTCTACAGAAAAAAAGTTACAAGGCAAAAATAATTCACTTGATGATTTCTCTATATTGACAGAAATTTGGAGAAAAAACTTTAAAATCGGGTACCAAAGTATCTATCCTAGAGTTAACAACACTTTGAAATTAGTCACCCAATTAAAAATGTGCATATTTATGAAACTGAGCATTACCAATTTTAGATGTTTTATGTAAGATAGAGACATTACTTTAAACAACAATTTATCTAAAATGGTCTGTCACATTTCATCGAAGCATAAATACTACTAAGAATACTCATAAATCTAACCAAAGAGGAAAACTTTACTAAACACTTTATTCCTATACTGAAAAATATACATGAAAGGGTATCAGCAAATGAGAGAAATCAAACAGCTAAACAGTGTTTTTCCTCTACCCCAGTAGTAAGAGGGAAAAAATAATAGATACAGAAAGCAAACTAGTTTTTAAAAACTACCCTGGAGAAAAGTCTTTATCAAATTCAACAGACATAATTATTACACACCCAAAGCAAGATAACACCCAGTAAATTGCTCTTCCATTCCACACAAAATTTCTGTTTGGTGTTGATATAAACTCAAGTTTAAATTTTGAAAACGAGACCTCACAATTATTACTACTGCAACACCACTCAGCTATCCAGCAGAAGAACATGAACCTACACATTAGGTGAGCACTTCAACTGCCAGACTTCTAGTATGCCTATGTGTCTTGAGAGGTGGGA
This sequence comes from Acanthisitta chloris, assembly GCF_000695815.1. NCBI lineage: Eukaryota > Metazoa > Chordata > Aves > Passeriformes > Acanthisittidae > Acanthisitta > Acanthisitta chloris. Next base: position 46,211 of record NW_008676382.1, read on the forward strand.
AAGGTAGCTAAAAAGCAGGTTTTGAAATACATGTGAACAAATCTTCCAAAATTCTATCCTAGACCGGAAAAAACTATCCAAAGAAAATTTATTAGCTTTTATATCCAAATAAACACATGCTTTTTGCATAGAATTCTGACTAATCTGGAAAAAACTTCAGTCAAAATTCCTGTTCTGTTTTCATTATTCCATTCTAAAATCCTAAGAGATCCAGGAAGTCAACAGATGGCCAAGAGGGTCTGTAAGAAGGTAAGTTATGCAAATTATTTCTGCGCCTCATTTGGAAGGGACCACAGTGGGTCATCTGGTCCAATGTCCCTGCTCAAGCAGGGCCAAGCTAGAGCACATGGCTCAGGATTGCATCCAGATGGTTCTTGACTATCTCCAATGAGGGAGAATCCATGACCTCACTGGCCAATATGTTCCAGTGTGCGAACCAGTGTTCTTCCTTATGTTCAGGTGGAGCTTCCTGTGCATCAGTTTCTGCCCATTGCCTCCTGTCCAATTGCTTAGCACCACCGAGAAGAGTCTGACTCCAGCCTCTTGACACTCTCCTTGCAGATACTTATAGACACTGATGAGGTTCCCTCTGTCACATCTTCTCAAGGCTGAACAGGCCCAGCTCCCTCAGCCTTTCAGAGCAAAGGTGATGCTCCAGTCCCTTCATCATCTTTGTTGCCCTACACTGGACTTGCTCCAGCAGCTCCATGTCTCTCATCCTGAGGAGCTAAGAACTGGACACAGCACTCCAGAGGTGGCTCCACCAGTGCTGAGTAGAGGAGCAGGATCACCTCCCACCAACCTGCTGGCAATGCTCTTCCTAATGCATCTCATAATACCATTGGCCTCTTTGGCTACAAGGGCACACTGCTGGCTCATGGATGGCTTGTTGTCCACCAGGACACCCAGGTCCTTCTCCATAGAGCTGCTTTCCAGCATCCAGAAGGTCAGTCCCCAGCCTGTACTGGTGTCTGGGGTTATTCTTCCCCAGGTGCAGGACCCTGCATTTGCCTTTGCTGAGTATAAGACAGTTCTCTGCCCATCTCTCCAACTTGCTGAGGCCCTTCTGAAGGGCTGCACAGCCCTCTGGGGTATTGCCCACTCCTCCCAGCTGTGTCATCAGCAAACTTGCTGCAGAGGCACTCTGCCCCCTCATCCTAGTCACTGATGAGCAAGATAAACAATACTGGGCTCAGTACTGAACCCTGGGGGACACTGCTAGTGACAGGCCTCCAACTACTCTGTGCCACTGACAATGACCCTCTGGGATCTGCTGTTCAGCCAGTTCTCAATCCATCTCACTGTCCACTCATCCAGTCCACACTTCTTGAGTTTGCCTATGAGGATGTTGTGAGAGACAGTGTTAAAAGCCTTGATGAAGTCAAGGTAGACAATATTCACTGCTCTTCCCTCATCCATCCAGGCAGCTGTTTCACAGTAAAAGGCACTCAGGTTGGTCAAGCATGATTTACCTTTAGTGAATCCATGGCTCCTGATCACCTTCTTGGCACCCACAGGGATAGAGATGGCATCCAGAATGAGACACTATATAACCTTTCCAAGGACTGAGGTGAGGATGACTGGCCAGTAGTTTCCTGGGTCCTCCTTCTTTGCCTTTGCAAAGACTGGGGTGACATTTGCTTATTTCCCATCCCCAAGCACCTCTCCTGATCACCACAACCTTTCAAAAATGACTGTGAGCAGCCCAGCTATGGTGTCTGCCAGTTCTCTCAGCACTCATGGATGTATCCCCATCAGGGCTCACAGACTTGTTGATGTAAAGTTTACCTAGGTGTTCTCTAACCCAATCCTCATTGACCAAGGGAAAATTTTCCTTCCAGCATTCCTTCACCTTCATCTCCTGGGTCAGAGACTCCAGAGGACTGGTCTTGTCAGTGAAGACCAATGCAAAGAAGGTGTTGTCTCTGCCTTCTCTGCATCCTCTGTTACCGGGGTTCCCTTTCCAATTTAATAATGGGACCACATTATCCTAAGCTTTTCTTTTGTTATTGATGTATTTGAAGAAGTCCTTCTTGCTGTCCTTGACATCCTTGGTCAGATTTAATTCCAGATGGGCCTTGACCTTCCTTATCTCATTTCTACTTTGACAACCTCTCTATATTCATTTCAAGTGGCCTGACCTTGCTTCATCTCCTGTGTATTTCCTGCTTACTCTTAAGTAATGACAGGAGTTCTTTATTCATATATACAGGTCTCTTGTCCCCTTTGCCCAATTTCTCGCTCATCAGGATACACTGTTCTTGAGCCTGGAGGAAGTCATCCTTGAATATCAACCAGCTCTCTTGGACCCATGGGACTCTTCCAAGATGATCCCTGAAGAGGCAAAAGTTAGCTCTCCTGAAGTCCACAGCTGTAATCTTACTTGCTGCCCTGCTTCCTCTTCGCCCTTTACAGTCTACATAGGATATAGCTTATGAGTGTTTAAGTTTTTCTTCATTTATAATTCACCTTACTTTTTAAGGTACAATCAATTATTTCATATCATCAATTCACTCCTTTTAGATATCATTATCTAGCACATCCAGAGACATCTTACTGCTTCTCAGTTATGCCTATGTGAAAATGTGGTGGAGGGGACAGTGAGGAAGTGTCACACCATGCCAGACAACTCAGTGAAATGAACTCAAGTATGGTTTTTTTGTTGGTTAGTTGGGTTTTTTTTAATAGAGACACTTATCTCTAACTCATGGTCAGAGTACTCACCTGGAATGTGGAACAAACAGACTAAGTACTTCCTCTGAATCAGTTCACAGATGAAGAATTACAACAGGAGAGATAGCAAAACCAACACATACAAAGATCAGGCGGGTAACTACATGTCTACAGTTACTATGCATTTCACATCTTAATAGTTACTTATGCTTGTAAGCACTTTCACCAAACTCCTTGGCCAAACCAAAAGTTTTTGCAATGTTAGCCTCTGATCATTACTCTGACCACTCATTTCCATGCCCATATTCAATTCTCCCTCTCCTGCTAGCCTTAGCATCTGTGATCAGTCAACACAGCCTAAAACCGGTCCAGACCAAAAGTAACCCAAATGTTTTGTTCAGCTCAATCAACTACATTTGTTTCACCATATGGCTGCTCAAAAGCTGTGCTGGCACAGGGGAAGGGGAAGCAGTGAATCACCAGGTTAGACATCTTTTGGCAACATTGCCATTTCATGCTGACCTACACCATGTGTTAAATTGCAACCAGAGAACAACATTAGGAAAAATAATATTCAAATCTGTGCTCAAGGAAATGAGCATTGTAGCTACTACTTGAGAAGTCTGCTTCATATTTAGATAACATATCTTTACTCTTCCATGTACTGCTGCATCTCATGTGGCAATCCATGACAAATGAAACTTCTGGACAGCACGGGGTTTATTTTTATGCACTGATCCAGACTCATGGATCACCTTCTGGATATGAAAATGAATCCAGAATTCATCCTTACAGTCAATGGGAAACTCAAGTAAAGCCTAAAGCACAGGAGTGTATATATAGGTAATGTGTTGCTAAGCAGTTATCAACCTATCTATCAAATAGCATGTTAATCAGCATGAATCAGGAATTTTTTAAGATGATCCTCAGTACAGATACTTACAGAAGGGTATTCACCTACATTAACAATACGAAGCTAAGAAAATTTGATAAATGATTTATACCAACAGAAGCTATTTGTAACACTTAGAATTGTACAGGTATACCAAATGGACATATTTTTAAAAAATTAGGACAGTTGCTAACAGCAACACTCAAAACCAAGTGACACATGTTTCAGAAAGCTAAAATTTAATCTGAAAGTTAACCATCTATGTCATGTAGAAACACATACATGTAAATAAAACACTTTAAAAATATTTAGTGCTAGGCATCTTTTTTTTTTCCAAGTTGATTGCACAACTCTTGACTTGTACAGCTGTGGAAGTGCTTCTGATGCCTAAGGTTCCCAGCATGGGTGACTCATGCACAGAAAAATTATTCTGTAAAGGTTTTGTGCAGAGTGGACTGTTTGCCTGGAAGAATGGAGTAGGCAGTGCACTTCACAGCAAAGCATCTTCAAAAAGAAAGAAGTGAGACTTCACATTTCCATAAATGAGAGAGTAGGAACATTTTAATCTACAACACTAAAGTACGATCCAAATCAGGAATTACCAAACAAGCAGTTCCTCCTCCCTACCTCCACCCACCACTTTCCCCAGCAGTCCTGCACATCGTTTTGGAGACCACAAAGTGATAACAAAAGAAAAAAAGAATGAGGTAGTTGAAAAAAGAACAAAATAAAACAAGGGAAACACTAGAGGATGGTAATTTCAGTGTATACCCACTGTAAGAGAACAGGTTCAGGGCCACTTGATGAAACTGAATAGTCACAAGTCCACAGGACCCGAAGAGATACATCCCAGGGTCCTGAGGGAGCTGGCTAATGTTGCCATGATGCTCTCCATCATATTTAAAAGGTCATGGTGATCAGGCAAAAATGCCAGTGACTGGAAAAATGGAAACATCGCTCCCATTTTTAATAAAGAAGAAAGGAACCACAGACCAGTGAGCCTCACCTCTGTGCCTGGAAAGATCATGAAGTGGATCCTCATGGAAGCAACTCTAGGGCACATACAAGACACAGGTGATCAGAGACAGCCAGCAGAGCTCTACTAAGGGCAAATCATGCCTAACCAATCTGATGGCCTTCTATAATGGAGTCAACAAAGTAACACTGACCAATGTCATCTACCTAGACTTCTGTAAGGCTTTTGACATGGTCCCACATGGCATCCCTTTCTCTAAACTGGAGAGACATGGGTTTGAATGGTGGACTACTAGACAGATAAGGAACTGGATGGGTGGAAGAGCCAGAGAGTTGTGGTCAATGGCTCTATGTCCAGGTGGAGACCACTGATGAGTAGTATCCCTCAGAGCTCTGTTTTGGGACCAGAGTTCTTTAATATCTTTATTAATGACATAGTGAGATCGAGAGCACCTCAGTAAGTATGCAGGTGACACAACAGGGATAGCATCCAGGGGGACCTGGACAAGCTTGAGAATCAGACCCATCAGAACTTAATTAAGTTCAACAAGGGCAAGTGCAAGGTCCTGCACCAGGGTCAGGAAAACTCCTGGCATCAATACAGGCTGGGGGATGAGCAGACTGAGAGCAGCCCTGCCAAGAAGGTCTTGGGGGTGCTGCTGGATGAAAATCTGGACATGAGCCAACAGTGTGCACTTGCAGTCCAGAAACCCAATTATATCCTGGGCTGCAGGAGTGTGGCCAGCAGGTCAAGAGAGGGGATTCTGCCCCTCTAGTCTGCCCTCCTGAGACCCCACGTGGAGTTGTGTGTCCAAGTCTGGAGTCCTCAACACAAGAAAGGCATGAACCTGTTTAAGGAGGTCCAGAAGAGGGCCACAAAGATGATCAGAGGGCTGAAGCACCTGTCTTACAAAGACAGACAGAGAGAGCTGGGATCATTTAGCCTGGAAAAGAGAAGGCTCCAGAGAGATCTCATTGCAGCCTTCCAGTAAAGTGGATTTATAAAAAAGAGGGAGACCAACTTTTTACATGGGCAAACAGTGATGGGACAAGGAAGAATGGTTTAAAAGTAAAAGAACAGAGATTTAGATTAGATATTAGGAAGAAATTTACTGTGAGGGTGGTGAGGCACTGGAACAGGTTGCCCAGAAAAGCTGTGGATGCTCCATCCCTGGAAGTGTTCAAGACCAGGTTGGATGTCTGAGCATCAAGACCACTCCAGATCAAGATCTAGAGTGAAGGACATTCCCTGCTCAAGGGGGAGGGGCAGTTGGAACTAGATGACCTCTAAGGTCCCTTCCAACCGAAGCCTTTCTATGAGTAGCAAAATGCACTTCTGTACTAGCATGCTTACTGTCATGTTCACAAGATTAACAGAAGATTTAGAATTCTACTGTCTGCCACATCCTTCAGTTTTTCACTCAATACAACTACCTGTTGTTGAAAAAAACAAGTGTATGCAGTACATAAAAACTCAATATATTAGTTAAAGAACTCGAAACCCTGACACTGAATTACTTCTTAATTTCATTAAACAAAACTCTTTTGTCAGAACTTTCAACATAACAGTTCAGGCTCAACTGGAATTACAGTGATTACATAGACAAGTCGTCCCTTAACAGGAAAAAGAAAAAAAATTAACCAACAAAAAAGGTTTGCAATTTGCAAGAGAGGAAAATTCTCAACTGTTATCTTGGTTAAAGAAGGGACAAAATCAAGGCAGAAAAAGTTTACTTTTCTTGTGCCTGGAAAGATTTTGCAAAACACTTGTTAACCACTTTGGGTATAGATGCTAGGTATCCTTTTGCCACCCTGCTATAAGCAAGAATCCAAGGGAAATGGAGCATCAGCCAACATCTAGTCTATTATTGGACTTGTTCAGGTGGGGAAGATGGTGTATGATTGTAACAAAGGGATAGTACTGCATGAATCACAAAGAAACAGCAATGCAGCAATAAAAAAAATGCAACTCTAAATTTAATTTAATTTTACTGTAATCATTCTATGCAGAATTCTTATTTATAAGGAAATAAAGGAAAAACATCCTTACTTAAGAATGCAAATTTTAGAGCACTGAACACAACTGAATTTCTGAATGTTCAGGAAACAAAGCTCAAAGAAAAGCTGTAAAAATTAAGCAACATTTTTTTCAGCATTCTGTTTCTAAAACATTGTCAATTTATGCAGGTAACACATTTGCTCACATTCTTTCTTCATTCTCCTAAGCAGCAACAGCCTGTACTCCTCCTTTATGGCTTGCTACTGACATGAGCAGAAACTTTCAGTGCTTGTGCTGAGTTCAGAAAATCTTCTGAGAATCACCAGAGAAGCAGCACAAGACAACCACCAAAATCCTTGTTCCCACAGATAACATCTGTGTTGAGTCCAGTCAATTTAATCGTAAGTCCAGTTGATTAATTATGATGACAATATTACTGTTCAGGTGTTGGAAATTTTTATAATGAAGGCTTTCAGGACTTTGCAGATTAATTCAATGCTAGTAGTGAAAATTCTGTCAACTATCTCTCTTTCAAAAATATTTTGTGATCATGATCTTGACTGGTACACATAAAACATAACTGAGGAACTTCTAAGCCAAGCTTTTTTTGAGATAAGAATTTTGAAGATTAGGTTACTGGGGAAAAGGTCACAAATTCAGGTTCTTTTTGTATTTCTAGAAATACCTAAAGGCATTATAGCTATTTTAATTTACAATTAATATATCAGTTACCAAAACCCAAAGCTACCATCAGGCTTTATTTCATTCTCTTCTGCTCAGCATACAGTGAATATGGCTTCAAGGACCTAGAATCTTGCTAGTGGCCTATTTAAAACTAGAAATGGGATACCAAAAAACATCGATAGAGACAGGAAATCCTGAAACTAACACGAATTGTATGTTCAGGCCACATGTCAACAGGCTAATGAAAACAGCTGCATTGTATTTAAGCACACACTAAAGCTTGAAACAGTTTGCTTGTGCCTAACACATTAAACAAATAGGCAGCACATGGAGCACTTCATCATGACAGTGCAATATTCATAAGACAAGATGACTTAAAATAATGAGGACTCTTTATAACTTACAGGTTTACAACTCTCATGTTTTGACTCTCAACATTTTTCTTGATTTTAAACTGAGGCTTGTACCTGCCTCAATGAAGTCTATTCCCTAAGCTGCTATATGAAGCAGCTAACTACTACATTTTTATCTTTACTTAATGCATTGCTTTTTTAGAATAGAAAAGAATCAAATCACTCAGGTTTGAAAATCCCTTTCAAATCATTGAGTCCAGCCATTAATTCAGTACTGCCAAGTCCACCACTGCACCATGTTCCTAAGAGCCACATCTACACAGCTTTTCAAGACCTCCAGGGATGGTGACTCAACCACTTCCCTGCACCCAAGGGCTAAGTACAACTGTGGCTGTAATAACCACTCTTTCAGGAATGATTATACAAATTGGATGAAGAGATGCTTAAGCCTAGGAAAATAAAATACACTGACTTTTATAATATGTTTATGCTAGTTACAACATGAGAGAAGAGACTGAATGATTTAAATAACACTGCAAATAGCCTCACTGTTCTTACTAAAGCTAGTGATCATTTTTTTTCAAAGTTTTCCAAAATGTTGCTGATACTTGTGCTGCTACAACGTTATCAGCATTTTTAAAAAGTATTCCGTTGTTTTAAATGGTTTAAATATCCCTATGAACAGACATCTTCCTTGAATCTTGGAAATTGTCTGGAAAAACACTGAAAGCCAAGGCCTAGATTCTGCAAAGTTCTAATAAACAAGAATTATAACTGAGTTTAGTCCTAATCATTGGCTTAGACATGTGGGATATTACACTAGCATTAAGTGTGCAAAATTCTTGGGAATCACTGAACTTAAAATTACACAGGGCAGATGGAGAGAGCTCTTACAGCCACCATTTCAAGATAAAATGATTTCGCACTGACAACTAAATATTACTTAGGTTTTCAAAACCTCAACAACCTCAAACTCAAACTCAACCTACAACCTCAAACTGAGGAGTTCATTCCAGGAAAAAAACACCATTCTGTCATGATTCATGACAGCTCAGGGCACAAAAAATGGTAATAACGGCAAACACCCTCTCTTTTTCATTTTTTGTCTTGCTCCTACTTAATGACTTCCATAAAACACTGGCCTTGGGAATTTTTTCAATGCAGCTGAGCAGCTCAAACAAAATATTTGGGGTGGAAAGCATACAAGTTTTGGAATTCTAGATAAAAATTATGAAATGAAAGAAATGAGAAGACTCCTATTTTTAACAATTTAAAAATATAAGCATGGAAGAAAAGCTATCAATCAGAATTTCAAAACCCAGTTACAATTTAGTCACTTGATTCACTGTCACTCATTGCATTTATTTGTTTCACTGACAGTTTATATTAACAAAACTCCAAAAAATCATTCCTGACACTTTGAAATTTGTAAATATTAGCAGCAAAACTTATACCTGGATTTGCAGCATAGATACATATAATAGATGCTCATTGCCCTCATCTACTGACCTATAAACAAAGTGAACAATCTTGGCTATGTCTCCATTAGAAATTAATCTGGAACAGTAGAAATGGATCACTAGATCAAAGCAGCTGGTGCTGACACTTCTGTGCTAGCTGTGCAAGAGGGTTAATTTTGGATTAGATTGCATCTGGTCTCCACAACCAAACATCACCATCACACAGACCAAAGTTCTCTAGGAATTTCATGACTGATGCAGACCTGCATGTCCCCAGCAGAGACAGAAGAGCACTTTGCACCCACGGAACTTACAGACTAGTTTTCTAAGGAATGTAGTTGAAACACCTTGAGCAAATCAGTGGTAATGGGAGTCAGAGATTTTCTCCAAAGTAGTTTTAATGATCCAAATCACAATGGTAATGCATATACCTGAGTTACAGCCTACCTTTTCAAACCAGACTAACCAACATAACTGTCACAGAACAGAATACTTGAGAGCACTGAGACTCCACAAAAATTCTGTGAGCTTTCCTTCATAACCTATCAGAATTAAAAAAAAAGAGACCATGGCAAATTGCAATCTACTGGTTTTCACAAGAAGAATCTATTTCCCCTATACCAGAATTCAGCAGAGGACATAAATCTTGATATACTTATTGCTTAGGCTTCATTTCTCTTTTCTTTATACACTTCATCTTTTATGTCCTGATGTTTAATTTCAAATATTTTACTTCTTTTCTTGTTTCCACCTTATTTCTTTCAGACATTTCTATCATTTATTTATTCCTTTCTTCCTATTACCTGTGCTCTTAAATATGGTAAGATAGAAGTGAATATACTCACATCTCTGAACTGTCAGACAAAGGTGTCAGTATTGGTTTTTATCTGGAAATTTGGATAGTACAGACTGAGACAGGTGTGTAAGCACTACCACTGTGAATTTAACTTTGCCCTAACAAAATTTAGAAGGGATAAAGATGAGCATGTACTTACTGCAACTATTCAAACTGATCTCTAAATCCATTGCTAAGCAACTACGTGAACTGAGAAAAATCAGATTAACAGCACAGAAATATTAGTCTACTCTAAGACAGAAATTAGCCTGGTTCTATATATCATCTCAGAGAACAGGAACACAGAAATACTAAGGGAAGCTAATCAAGCAACTCATGGTATGGAAGAACATGATAGAAACATTAGATAAAATATACTTGGTGTATACACAGCTTTTTGCCTTAGGAGTAAAGCCAGGAACATATTGCTTAATCTTTGCCTTTTTTCTTTTCTGAGCTATGTCATTTGTTTATATAATAATTTAATCTTCCTGATTTTAGGTTAAATGCCAGAGTTTCTCCTAGCACTCTTAGTTACAAACAGGATTTTGTCACATACAGTTAACTCATCAGTTGCTTCAAAAACCCAAAATATGCTGAGACTCACCCAGTTTCAGTATATAACACCCAAATAAATTTCCAGAAGATCTTGCAAATTAAAGAATAGGCTTCTCTCTACATTTACTGAATTCAGATTTTTTAAAAATGAAAAATCAGATCTCTTTAAAGCAATTCCTAAAGGAAAATTGTGTTTTATGATAAATAATCACAAAAAACAACACTATACAACCTTTCACACGTACATAAATTGAAAATTTTAAGTGTATTGACAATCCTTTTCAGATCAGAAGCTTCCTTCTGTGTGGAACTGGGCTTTCAAAGCAAAACCCAGAAATTCTAAGTAATTTTTGTTTTAATAACAAAAAAACAGGAGCAATTTTCAGCAACATTAAATACAACTTAACTCCACTGGGTTTTTTAAACCCTAGTAAGTAATTACAGAGTTTTAATAAGAATTCAAGACTACATTTTTAATCCATAAAAATCTAAGAAGCAATAAATCATTCCATTTACTCCTACACTGAACATGGATTACATGTTCCTGTAATTCCTGAGCAACAGATGCTCTTGGGTCACTTCAATACAAAAAACCACAAAAGATCTGAAAAGGAAGTTCAGTGCCATCCTGTAATAAGCAAAAGGTGGGGGTGGAAACATTAAGATCACCCTCCATAGCCTGTCTTGTAGGATAGTTTTCATTTGTTTCATGATTTGAATCTTTAGACAAACAGGGTGTTGATTTCTCACACACAACACCCCTCCAACCTCTCTGCCTGGGCCATGGTATACACCTTTACTTTAGTCAGCAACTCCAGCATTTTATCTCATTAACTTAAATCAACTCCTCTGATTCAAATGTGGTATTTAAGCACATAGTAAAGCTTGAAACAGTTTGCTTATGCCTAATGCATTAAAAATATACAAACAGAGAACTTCATCATAACAGTGCAATATTCAAAAGACAAGATTACTTAAAATAATCAGGACTTTTTATAACTTGTTTCTTAGCTTGTCCTGAAAACATCTTTTTTGCCTTAAATCTCAGTTAGAAACCAAGAGACCATTATCAGATCATTAGTTCTCTATATCCTATGAAACAAATTTTGATTTTATGAGCAGCAATTTTTCTTTACTGTGATAGGCAGAGCAGTCCCAGTAAATACAACTAAGATAACCAACTGCCCTATAATACTATTTTTTTCCATTTTTTGGGATGGGCTTTGATTGTACTGCTGCTTATTCATTGCACCTCTATGGCAGGTGAGTAAGAACAAATCTGAGTGAGAAGGTGGTTTGATGTCACGGCTCCCCTGCAGCAACATGGGCATATTTCCAGAGAAGCACAGAGGCACTGCTGAAAGCACTCACACACACACAGAGGTGAAGGAGAGAGTGCAACAATTTTCAAATCTCACTTATTTCTACAAATCGGTGCCTAAAGTATTTTCTCTCTATTTAGTTATTTGCTTTCGTGTTGCTGTTAAAAGCCATTAGGAAAAAAATGTGTCTTTGTATAAGTAAACACAAAAGTTTTGTAACCTAAGGATAGTTTTAAACTAAGGGTTTTCAGCACAAGTTAAAAAAATGTTCAGAGGAAGAAATACAAGTAAAAGGATTGATGAAAGCGTAAAGATGAAGGAGACAGGAGCAGTAAATAAAGCTAAAGTACACCCTGGAAAACACAAATTCTTAATAAAACTAAGCAGGGCCTCACGGTCTAAAAATGTTACTTGAAAAGCAACACCAAAAATGCACAGCATGCAGAAATTTTCAGGATGCTCAGAAAGAAGTATTTCCTAACTTCTAACCACACGCAGCCTGTGTTGTTCAAAAAGATCAACTTTATTATGATCTGTTCTGAACAAAAGAGCAGCAATAAAGAGAAAAATCAAAGAATATAGAAAAGTTGAATGAAAAAATGTATGACAGTTATGGACATATACTGCTGAAGTAGCACTGAAGGACAAAATCAACAGTAGAGGGGTAATGTGGTTAAGGAAACACACAAGGAGTACAGAAGAAAATCTTAAGTGTTTGTACCTGACGTGACAATGGAGTGGAGGAGATGAGACCTCCTTACTTGTCACTGTCCAGCTAGAACATGCTCAGTGGGTCTGTCTGGTTATGACTACAAGGATTTGGAATACATCTACTTCATCCGATCTGGACAGATGAAATGGATTTAGGCAAATCATTGAACTGGTACAAAATATTTTCAGAAATCTATCATGCTGTCTAATATAAGAGACTGGGATGGCACAAAAAATAGTCTGATACTGCAGTATAACAGTTTTTCTCCTACAACCTCGAGTACTTGCTTTAACATATTCACGTGCTTTGTTGTTCCAGTGGTAAGATTTTCATTACATCTTGAATCAAGAAAACAGCATGTTCTTCCCCCTCAACTCAGACACAAGCTGATCCTTGGTAATAGTTGAAGCAAATAGCATAACTCAAAGAATCACTGCTCAGTGATTTAAGTCTTACTAAATTATAGGCAACTCAAACCAGGGTGTTACAATAGAAAGTGTCAAGCACCATTAACCAGAAGCACTGCTACCTGTAATTCCATTCATGCCCAAACTTCATGCACGACCAAACACCTCCAATGCATCATAAGCCTTCAGGAATACAGGAAGGCTTTCTGCCAGCAAGACAAAATAATTGTTTCCGCAAGACTGGCACAATGATCTACATAAATATAAATAAATCAGTTTATTGGGTTTTTTTGACCATATGTTTTGACCCAGTCAAACAAACAACAGAACATCTGAAAAAAAGTAACAATAATACCTACATAGAAAGAAAAAGAATGTAAACACATATCAAGACTACAGAGAGCCATGGCTGTGATCCACATGACACACTGCATCAAAAAACATTTGTTGCTCATAAGATAAAGCATAGAAAAAATAGTGTCTGTTCTGTGCTTCTCTTTGTGTGATACACAAAGCAATCAGTAACCTTACTACAAGATAAGACATGGACAAATCTTGCAAAGATGAAAATCAGCACTTCCTGGCCCATCCTCAGCTGGATAGGACATAGTGTCCAGTCAAGGAAGTGGAGATACGCAATCCCTTTCACTAACATAATGACATGTAAACAGAGATATTGCTACTTGGACCTACCAAGATGCATTCTTTTGCTTTCTATAGATCCTTACATGAATGAGGTATTAAGCTCATCTCAACTTTTAACAAGAGCATCTGCAAAAAACACCACCCAAAAATACAGTGCATGTGAAAAGCAGTGAGCATGGCAGTACATATGCTCATTCACTACAACACATCCCTGGGAGACATGTTAATTTAGTCTCCAGAAACCACAGGGCTACATTAGCACACTTCACTGCTGGGGACAGTGCCATTGTGAGGTTTGGTTAGGGTTTTTTTCCTTCTAGTTTCCAAGGCAGCTCAGGTACAGTTCAGTTGTTTCATTCCATGCTCCAGCGTACAGGATAAAAGCTTATTAAAAGCTTATTTGAAGTTTATTCTTGCCCACACACCCCATTAATTTGAATCTCACATTGAAGTGGAATGTCTACCTTGCCTGAGGTTGAAAAAGAGATGTTTCTGTATCAAGCATTACTGTTCTACTAGCAACAAAATCTACATACTTACTTAAATTACCTAGAAATGCATTGTGCCTTGTAGAGTGGGTGGGTAGCATTAGTAGTCCAAATGTGATGTCATCTGAGTGTAAGTCTTCTTTGGCACAGTCTTCTGAAAAACAACAACAAAAAGCCCACAGTTCTATAAAGATTAATCCATTCTAAACAACTTCCAGAGGTGAGCCCTTGAATCTTTCCCTGTTTTCTTTCCTGCCAATTCAGTCACTTTATTTGCATCCCTAAACTGTCCACAATTTCCCTTTCCAATTCCTCTATTCAACATAATGAAACAAATACACATGAAGAAGAAGTTCAAAATTGCAAACCAACTTTTACATAGCTCTGGCACTGTCTGAAATCCAAATCTGTGAGACAAATGCAATAGCCTAATGGTAACATCACATTTATGGTTCTAACACTGCCTATAAAACATTAATATTACAATTGCTTTTGGTTATATTATGATCTTCCAGACCATTAATAACACACCAGGCAAATTTCAGGAAAGAAAATACATCAACACAACCTTAACTGTGTGTACTATGGCTCAGACACAACACGTGAGCCACCCGAGAAGACAGATTGAAACTCTCAGAGAACATGGCATACAACAGCAGAAAAGGACTCAAACTCCCCTCGCTAACAACTAATTTCAGTAGGTTTAAGTAAGCACTGAGCAAAACCTAACTATACAATAGAGATTTCTATACACAAACACTAAGTAATCAACAAAGAAACAACCCTCAGCCTACTACAGGTCACAATTTCTGTATTCCTACATACAGTGCTGTGTCCTAAATACACGTGCACCAACTTGGTCATGTAATATCACTGCTCACCCTCCTGCTGGAAAAACTACTGCTGGTTACCACTATTGATACTTTCTATGCAGCACTCCCACGTGGCTGAGTTTACCCTTTAAGGCATACATATACCTATTCCCTTCCATTGTGTGCAAGGATAGGTGGATTTCCTTCAACAGAAAATAACCAAAACAAATTCATTTCAAACCCCCTGTTCTTTACTACCTTGACCTGAAATACATATAACATAGAAAGAAGAAGCTGCCAAGCCGGGGAAGAGGAATGCTAATGTTTGAGGAAGATCTACTGTCAAGTCTAATGGGATAAGAAAGGCAGACCATTATTATCTACATATCTACTTTTTTATGCAGTAAAACAAAATCACCATTTTGAATCAAACATCAGTATACAGATAACAAATGGCAAACTGTATTCTATAGGGCAGGAAAAGTATCTAGGTCTCATTTTAAAAACATCTGTACCAGTTTATGAAAGATTATTTTTTCCTTTCTTATGCCATCAACACAAAGACTAACATAACTCAATACAAATTGACCATAAAGGTAATTGTCCATATACAGGTAGCACCAATTTAACTAAAATAACCTGGAAAAGCAATTTCAGTTATTTAAATAAAACACACAGTTTGTGATCCTTTTGACTTAAAGGGGTAGTACCTCAATTATCCTTGATATTAAAAACTTCTATAGTCCCACCTCAGCTGTACTGAAACTCATAAAAACTCCTCCAGCTTGTAGAAAAACTGGGTGTAATAGGAGGTTGAGATAGAGCAACATGACTGCCTGAGACTGAACTTTCAGACACAGTTCCCTGTTGTTTTGCCACTCACTTTAGAAGCAAGTTCAGTTGACAGCTAAATTTCTTAAGGGGTTGAAAAAAAATAATCTCAGTACTCTAATATGTGTCTTGACTTCCCTGCCAAACTGATCAAACCAATACATTCTCCTTTTCCTGTCTCATTTTTTTCATTAAACCCAAATCCATAAACATAATTTGTACGTTTCTACATATCTTATTTCATGCCCCATTTCTTAAAACCTTCTAATTACTCTTCCTCTTGATTCACACTACCTGATTTCAGTACAATTTCCAGGTCCTGCAAAATAAAACATTTTGCCTCTTTTCCTTCAAATCCCTATACTATTTGGACTTGCTTTATTCCACCTTCTGCTTCTATATTCTCATCTTCCTCATTGCTGATCTACTTTATTGTGTTCTTAGAAATGGCAACTTGTTTAATTTGCTCACTATGACTCACTTATTAATTTGAATCCTTGTCCCCCTTTCTGAGGTCATTCTCCTCATTTTCTATGTCAGTGAAATTTAGACCACAGGCACTTCAAGGTTGGTATCTTATTATCTATGAAACATCATGCAAGGCTTTAGCACAGAACAAAATGTTTAACTAAAGCTTCTGAGCTGCAAAAAAAACCCTAAATGAAAAAAGTGAAGTACAACATTTTAACAACAAAAATATTTCCAGAAAAAAACACTGCATGTAAAATTGTTGAGATGTTAAGAGTTATCACTGGAGCTACCATACTAGCTTCACACTGTAGTTTCATTCCCAAACGCAAAAGTGCTAGTAGTAGCTTGATTACATATAATGGATGTTGCTGCTGTGGATGGCAAGAAAAGCTTTATTAAATCACATTATTACATTAAAACTGACAGTGAGAAAAGTGTGTGCGTGTGTGTGTGCGCGAGAGGGAGAATCTGCATTCCTACTCTGACAGTTCTTGGAAGCTGTGATTCATGCTGCTACTTGCTTTTCTACTCACAGTCAGAGGAAAATCCAGTTTCCTTTAGAATACTTGTTGTTACTATGAAAACTACTTCAAAATAAGCACGAGCCAGAACCACCTAAATATTCTGCAGTCCATTATGACATTTTAAAAATGAAGCATTTTAGTATTTGAAATTAATGAATTAAAATCTGTGAATATCATAAAATTTGTGAAGCTTATTTGGCTACTGAAGGCTTAAAACGTATATTTGATATTATCAAGCAAAGAATTCTCTAGAAACGAAAGTAGCACAAGCTAATAGTGTTTTCTTCACTTTCATCATTACTAAGTGTATGAGAAGTTTATCTAAACCTATCAGCAGGACACACTACAATACTCAGACTTGATAAAAATCTTCAAGTTGAACTTATGAGGTAGATTTCAATCTGTTGTTTATTGTGATAAATAGATAATGAAAATGTAGGCAAGACGGGAAAGCACCAGAGAAATGTCATGCTAGAGAAAAGCTCAGCTCCTGTTTTTCAACCACTTACAGGACAGAGGAGTGAGCTTACCGGAAAACCCATTTGGGAGCTACTGTCTTCTGTTCTTATGCTGAGAGAAAAATAGTATTATTTTGCTACAATGGATATATTTCATTCAGGAACTGGTACAAACAAAAGCCTGCAGACAGCACCCTTCCCAGTTTTATCTCTCCACTATTAAGAGCATTTATTCACTATGGCCTTTACATGGAAAAATCCTAATTTTTAGGCTAAGGTTGCACTTTCTTCTTCCTCTTTACTACTGAAGGTGACATCTAAGTTCTAGTCTTCTCAAAGAGGTACACCAAACCCCCTTTTCTCCCCGAAACAATGGGAAAATAGTCATTTAATCACAGCTTAAAAGCTATTCTTTTAATTACAGAAAGATTTATTTTACATACTAAACTAAACGAAGAGTCAGGCAACCCTGCAGTCAGTGATACAGTATCATCTAATTCTGATCAGGACAATAATTTCCTGGTTAATAATCAAAATATCTTTTAGCAGCTTAGCATGAAGTGAGTTTTTCAGCAGGGAGTAAAGCACAATCCTGGTAGATCTCTCCTCCCTCACCCCGAGAAGCCAATTTCCCCTGCCACAATCCCTCTGACACACCATGACACTGTGGGTCCCCATTCCTTTCCACACCAGCCCGATGTTCTGCCTGTCTCCTCAAGCCCCTCTGGCACACACAGCCATCTCCTGCGCTCCCATCCAGCACAGACCCAGAGCACCCCGGAAAAACAGGTCAGTGCCAAAATCGCATTGCATTCTCTCTCTCTCAAGAGAGGGCAGTGACACATTTCTCTCTACCCAGCTTGCCCAATTTCCCAAAACCTGTAGGAACATTAGAGTCTGCAATTTCTACCCCTACTACAAACACGGTTGCAACTGGTCAGAGATTTCAAAAGTTGTTGGCGAGTATGTAAGGAAAAAATGAGAGAAAACAAGAAAAAACCATAAATCATATTTTCTTAGGAAATCAAGCTTTAAAAAAGGCAACTCCCTACAGCTTTCAATGGAAGGAAATTTCCCGGTTGCTTACTGAGCCAGGGGAAATAAGCCGATTTTGGCAAAATATTTTCTGATTTCTCTGTTTTTTACAACTTCACCCTTAGGTTTCAAATAAAGCTTTAGGGAACTAAGGACTGGGAAAGTTACTCCATGGAACAAGACAGTGTTTTCCGCCCCTCATCTGTCTCGAGGCTTTTGGATGACTGATGAAAATCCAAACCTTTGGCATTCCTCTAGCAAGATTAATCTGAAGAATTACAAACCTTCTACTTTAGCACATCAGCAGTTTACCCTCTCTGTATTCACAACCACCTTCTTGTCAGCAACCACCAAACTGCTGGAATATTATTCTGTCAGAGTGCATGCCAGTAACAGCCACAACTCAACGGGCAAAAGGCAGTCTCTGACACTGCATTAAACATGCAATGAAATAGCCATCAAACACTTCAAATGCCCTTAAATGCCAGAAGCTATTATTTACCATGTCGTTAAAAACTTTATCCAAATGTAAAAAATGGAGACATATGTTTTATTTATATCAGCAGCAGCATTCTCAAAATTTGAACGATGAAATTAGCTATATTCATTTATTTTGAAGTATCTTTTTTATTAGGCAGCTCAGTATCTCATCTCTCATTCTCTTAAGATTATAATTTCAGATGCAAAAATATGTATTTCCTCAAGATTTCTAACATACATTAGGAACTTCACACATGAACTTCCCTCCCTCCTACGAGAGCCACTTCTTACAGGGCAGCCTGTCTCCTCTATGTGCACAAATACTTGCCCCGATGACGAAAGTGCTGGAACTTTCTGGACAGCTTCCAGTGCAGCAGATAAATGACATGTTTATGGGATCATTCTTCTGCAAGCAATGGTGATATACTCACAAACTTATAGAGCTGCAATCTATAAACTCTCACAGATGATGTCATTAGCAATACTACACTATAAAGCAATTAAAATTCTGACATCACACTGGATGATGAGCCCATTCCCAGGTACTCCTCCTCTTCTAAGTGTCCCACAGCAATACCACTAGAAGATGAGTCAGTAATTAACTCTGGCTGACTATTCTGGCTGTAATAGGCTGAAGTACAGTCTTTACTAAAAGATTATCAACAGGGCATGAAAAGGGGATTCCATACAACAGGATCCACACTTCTAAAGTCCCAAAGCCAGGAGAGTTGCATCACTCAGCAAAGCTTTTGAAAAAGTAAACAGAGATGCAAACAATAAGTAACCAGTGAACACAGTATTATGCCTTCACCTTTACCTGTTTCTGAACACAGGTAAGTCTGGCACTTAATATCCTGGTCCCTGTCCTTGACATACATAGCTAAGGTTTTCCCATCAAAACAGGAGTAACATACACTTTTAACATGCCAGCAGGGGGAAAAAAATATGTGCTCTCATTTTGTCCAACAGCACAGGGTTACAGCACAGTAACCTGGAACACAGAAATCAGAAAGCCAATCTCTATTCTGCCACAAGAGGTTCAAACCATAATCTCTCAGCAGGCTCCACACTGCACTGGGAAGATGGATCAACTCCTAACTTCTCATTTCAGTGGCAATCTTTAGAACATGGAAGAATAAATGAAAAAGTAAAGCTCTGCTGGGCAGAGCAGAACCAGAAGTGTGCATGCCTCTCCAGGGAGAAGGGCACCCAAATGAAAGACACAAGTCCTGGTCTCCAGTTCCTAAGGGCATTTAGAATTTTAAATGGAAGAAATGACAAAATAGCTTTCTGAACACAGGCCAGAACACAGGTGCTCACCTTCTTTTCCTCCAAGAAAATAACTG
>NW_008676382.1:66190-70289 GCF_000695815.1 Acanthisitta chloris
ATTGGACTTCTCTGGTATGCAAGGAAAAGTGGGGGTTTAGGGTTTGGAGTTTTGTTAGTTTATTATTTTGGGGCTGGTTGTTTGTTTCTTTTTTTAAACAACAAAACTTTTTCCTCCTCATCCCTTTGTGCTTCTGAACAAAAGGGAGAGTCACCACAGGGTTTTGGTCCAAGTCCAAACCCGTAGGTGTGCCCGAGGTGTGGTTTGAACATGTCTTTGAACAAGTGAAGGCCTAATTTACAGATTGCCTAATTTATGACTAGTAAACAGATATAGATGCCAAGATGCAGAGTTGTCACAGATTGTGGAAGATCTGAGCGAGAACAAAACCTCGATGTGTTTGGAAAACTTTACTAATGAAAACCTAGAAACCTGTAACATGCTGGACAGCCAAAATCCATCCAAATCACAGGTTTGACTCCTCTATATTATTTAATGGATCTGGCCATATATCAAAAGAACATACATCAAAAACTTTCTTAGAAATACCTGCAAACATCCTTTTTAATGGAACTCTAAAAGGCCACATAAATGTATTTTAAAAATCCACTTTCATTGAATCTGTCTTACTCCAAGAAGTGTTTTCTTCTTTCTAACACAAGCATGACAGTCTAGCACCATTTATCTTGTGCTACCAGGCTGCTGTTATGGGTAAAAGTACATGAGCTTCAAAACTGAAGCTTTCTCACACACTCCGAGATTATTAAACACTTTGTTTTAAGGACAAAGCATTTAAGTAGCCACATTTATGCTTAATTTGGCTACATTTTTATCATATGCCCATAGTATCTGCTAAGCTTCACAAGCATCACACTCTAAAGATAAAAGTATTTGTCAGTCTTCAATCTCATGTGCATAAGTAACTTTTAAGGATCTATATTTAATAAAATATTAATACTACTAATGGTGATTTTATAACATCCTCAGGATTGCTCTTCAGAACATCAGTACAGAATAAGAAAACTAATTCACTGATTTTAATGACAAAACGTAACACTTGGAAAGAGTCCAAAGTGTGCAGTGCTAAACTCCTCAAAGAATCTGAGAAGTCTTGTTGCTTCCACATACTACTAAATATATGTCAACTACAGAGCACCAAAACTTTTTACATACATGATTAGATGTTCCAAAAGCAGCTATAATGAAGAATTTATATTCTACACAAAAAGCATGCTAAGAGGAATATTAAGACTATAAAATTAAACACTCAGGCATGAGGCATGCCAAAATTAAAGTGGCTTTTACATTACAAAGGAATTTTGTGGCAGCAGAAAGGATTGAGAATTCAATCCTTCAGGGCAGCACACAGCTGCATTAACCGTGAGTCTCCTTCCTCTTCCGTGATTCTGCATTGCACATCTAACTCCTACAACAAATAAACAGGGTAATGTCTGACAAACAGTTTCCAATTATTACAGACTCCTAACTAAATAACTGACTACAACATTAGGTTGCTTTCCCCCCTGTGGAGCACCCACAGAAGTGCATGAGGTACCTTCCCAATAGATATACCCAAACTAGATTGTGCCAGAGTTACACAGGGACTCTGGAGTCTTTCATTTCAGATTCTGCTACAGGGCTAACAGGACACCTCCTACACCTCTCTTTATTCTGAAATTCAAAACAACAATACCAATACTGATAACAATTCAGTACTAGGAGAAGATGAGAGAAACAGCTGAATGCTTTGGCCACTGTCTGTCTCACAGATACTTTATTCCTCTCTACCTTAAGACAGCTACTGCTCTCCCAATAGCCTGAAATGACTCTCCTGTACCACCCCTTCAGTGGTGCCAGTACAGCCTTCTACAGGGTGAACCAGTTCATTAACACAGAAGGTTAAAAATACTTTGCAGAACAAACCAATAGAAGGTGAGAATGTCAGGAATGATCACTACTGTCTTTGCTACATAACTATCTACTAATACCACCTGTCCTTGGAAACATTTCTACATCTGCTGTACCATTTGGCCTATCCAGCATTCACAGGGAAACGTGTACTTCAAAAATGCTGAAACACTAAAATGTGTTCTCTTTACTTCAAAGATCTACCAGTCTTTGCCTGAAGAAAAACTAACTCATTACAATGTGATGAAAAGAAAGGAACCTTAGCTGTAATTCCACTTCTTGTGAATTATATTTCGTGTTTTGTACTAAAATCTGTATTAGGGTACTAATTTTCTATTCTAAGAGGAAAACCACCCATAGTCTTCAACTACAAAATTAAGCTGAAGCCACGAGGATATGACAGCAAATTATATATATCTCCTGAAGCAGTGCATCACTAAAAATTGCGCTGTTTTCAAATAATGAAATTACTCACAGAATAAAACTGCATCTTTGATTCATAACTATTTTCAACACAAATCTATTATTTTTAATATAAAGTTCACAACTGTCCAAGATGATAAAAACATTTCATATACAGAACATGTGGAGTGGGTGAGGGGCAATTTCTCTACTATAATTTATATCTTCAACTATTTGTAGAAATTTAGAATAGGACCCCAGAAAAAAAAAAGAACAAAAAAGCAAAAGCACAAAGCTCTCAAAAGCAGTAATTTCCTTGGCAAGACCAATCCAGCCATGAAGATTTGTGACTTCTGTGAAATTCTATGCTAACAAGATAATTAACCAACACTATGAATTAAATATAAAGTAATTACCACTCAGTTTTTAAATTGCTGAGCACAAAGAGAATGAAATTAGCTGCAGCAGAGTTTATGGGATCCTCAGAGCATTAGGAAAGAAAACACTCTGCTTTTCTCACATCCTTTTAGTTTACCTGCGTATCTTAAACTTCCCCACGTAAGAACATGAAACGGAAGAAATAAAACACAAGATATGGCTGAATGGCACCTTAAACTATTAAACATCAACCCGGAAGTTTGGGGTTTTTCCCGTTTGGACTGTTTCTTAAGAAGCAGTAACCCTTGCCTTACCAACGTTCTCACATTAAACACACTAGTACCCACATTCTACCAAAAAAACCTAACCCGAACATGCAATGGTTGGTGATCTGAAAGCAGTGTCTATAACATGTCTGAGGAAGTATTTTAAATGGGTATATATGAAAATCAATAGTTTATTTAAAATTTAAAACAAGCAGAGTTACTTGTCCTGCCAAGTAGAATCCCTCTATTGCAACAACCAAATGCTGTCCAATCTCAAGTAAGAGGCCCAGATCCCACAGATATTTATTCATAGACAAATCAATTTTATTCCTGTAAGGCTGAACAGTCTTGAAACAACTGCAACTGCTCATACTGAACTCTGCCAGGACTAGCACAATTGAGGTGTAGGTCTCAAGTACTTCTTTCACTAGAGTATTGGCTGAAACAATCCTCTTGCCTCCTGGCACACCTGTTACCCAGAGAAATTATGCAGGTTAAATATAACCACATCAAAAAGAAAGAAAATACCCAACCCAAGTAGTTAATTTTAACCTGGATCACTTCCCCAGCCCAGTTACGGGGCAGGATTCCGTGCAGCTGAGAGGGGCAGCAAAGAGAAGAGTGGAAAGCAAGGCAGAAGCAGGTCTGGCCAAGCAGCCACCAAAAGCACTGCTTGTCAAACTATGGCCGTAAAAAAAACCCAACTTACTTTAAGGATTTAGAGGATCAGGATCTGTGATCAGCCACTCTGCCTCTACATGCCAGTTCACATCCCAGCTAAAACTGTACCTGACCTTCCCTGCGCCTCTTGGTAGGTCAGCTCTTAGCAGGCACACGAAAACAAGGGCCATGTGAAAACCTCCCCACGCGTACGTTAGAGCAGTTCAGGAACACTCCTCCCCGCCAACAAAAAGCCTTTCCAGTTCACACCGAGGCCTGAAGCACCAGGAATTTGAAAGTGAAACCAACCAGAAATCCGGATCCACCTTAACACAAACACAGAATTGAAGCACCACGGATTTCCAGCCGCATTTCACACCTGCGGGCACTGGGGATCTGACACACTGGCTTTAAGGACACAGTAAGTGCGGAGCGGACCGGGGTGTCCTGAGAAGCCCTCGAGTTCTAGAGCGGGAACACGCTGCAGACAGCGCGCCAAAGTCACCAGAAGAAACAAACCCGCACGCCCGCCAAGCGCGGACGCG
>NW_008676383.1:0-529 GCF_000695815.1 Acanthisitta chloris
TTTTCCCTCCCCTTTTCCCCCCTTTTCCCCTTTCCCCGTTCCCGCTGACGCTCTCTCCGTCTCCGGCAGTGGACGGGAAATCCCGGGATTCCGTTCGCGCCTTCACTCGGATGTTCATCGCAGTTCCCGCCGGGAACAACGGGTGAGACTGGACCCACTGGGACCCACTGGAACCCCCTGGGACTGGGGGGGCACAGACCCTCGCGCGGGGCCAGAATTCCATGGGAGGGCAGAGATGGGTTGGGATAGAGGAGTGGAACCCTCTGATCCCGGGATGACCCCCCAGCCCTTCCCGTCAGCCTCCTTGGAAACTGCTCCAGGTCCTTTGGGACCCCCCAAAACGTGAACCTCAGATTGGAGGGGCCAAATCTGGGGGGACAGTCCTGTCCCGTGGCCCTTGGAGTGATGGGAAGTCCCTCTGGAATCTCCAGAGACACTTCCTGACCACACAATGGCCACAACCGAGTCCATCTCCATCCCTGGTGCTCCTCAGGACCATTTAGTGATGGTTTGGGGTCCCTCAGCACCG
>NW_008676384.1:0-23635 GCF_000695815.1 Acanthisitta chloris
ATATATAGGTTTTTAAAGCAACCTGTAAAACTTCCTAGTGCATTGGGATATTCCAGGATGCCCTGCCATGAAATTAATATTTCAATAATAATCCTGCCAATTACTGATGTTAATTAGGTTTATGTTTTGTATATGCAGCGAGTCAGAAATCCCACAGAAGTAACAATTATCTCTTAACATGTCATTAAACATTAGATTATTAAGATATACTTGTATTGTGATGAGTTCACAGGTTCATTTTGAATGGATATAAAATGTTTTTTGCTAATATTCAGAGGGTTCTCCAGCTAGCGTAGAATCACCTGATACCAGACTTACTGATCAGGGGGTTCTCCAGCTAGGGTAGAATCACCTGATACCAGACTTACTGGCACTCTAGGTTGAATATTTCATCTTAAAAGTAATTCATGGCCATTAGTTTATTATTTTAGGAAATAATTTCTTCAACTGTGTGTTTGAAATTACTCTAACCTCCTGCTTCTGGGCTATTTGAGGTGGCAATGATTTTAGTTAGGGGCTCAAGTTGCTCTGGTAACAATGACTGCAAGTTAAATGTTATTGTCATACATATTAAACACACATAAATACAGATAAGTATTGTTTTGTGTCTTTTGGAGAGCAGTCTTATGTGATGGAGGGATTTTTGCTCTAGAAACCATTAGCATACTTATGAAACTAAAGAATAAAAGAAATGGTAATAGCAGAAAACGACTCAGATGTAGTTTTTCCTTCTGTATCACTGAAGAATCCCTTTTAATATTAATTTTTCTGTTTTTTCCCTTCTGATTTCAGAAGAACATATTCCTAACTCACAAGAAATTATATGGGGAGTCAGGTAGCAGAATCCATTCTTAAAGCAACAGAGTTGCTTGGAAAATGTACAGCTTATAGTGACATATATTGATTGCTAAATATCTCTCTTTAGGGCTGGTAAACTATAAGGGACCTTTAAGAAATTTCTGTTTCCACACTGCCTGGCTTTGATGACTTGGTGAAGGAGACTGAAGACAGTGAGCTCTGGATTGTTTGCCTCAAGGCAAGGGTGTCTCCAGTTGAGGAGATAAGGAGGCACCATTGTCCACCCACATTCCACCTAATTGCAGAGATAATGAGGCACCATTGTCCTCCACCCAAATCCTCCAGCTAACAGATAACGACCGACATGCCCAGGTAAAGAGGCACCATTGTCCACCAGCTACACCCTCTGTCTGCAGAGCCATCTGCCAGATCCTGATGGACATCCCCTCCAACTGCCTAGACCACCAGGCACCACTGTCCACCAGGGTCCACGACTGAGATTAGAGGCTGGAATTGCTCAACTCCAGGGAAACTGAGCAGTCAGTGCCCCACAGAGCCCTAGAAAATGGATCAGTGTCCAGAGCATGGGGCACACTCAACACCAAAGAAAAGACAGCTATGGATCATTGGGATGCTGCTGGACCTATGGTGGTGACTATCTCTGCTGCACCATCCCAAATCTTGCTTGCTACCCCTCTTTTTTGTTTCTAACTTTCCTATCACCCCTTCTCTCTCCCCCCTGAGTAACCAATAAGAAAGTCTCACTCCCTAATGGTATTTTGACCTCGTTCTTTCAATTCCCCCAGTGTGAATTAAGACACTTGTGTGTCTTAATGTTTAAGGGACATGTTTTATGTTTAAGGGACATAAACACCTTGTCTTCTGTTTGATTATTGCCTACTCCACTGGAACATTGCCTAGGCCATGGGGAAGCCACTCTCTGATTATTGCCCTTGGATATGACAGTACTACTATTGTTGCTGATTTTGTTGTTGTTGCTGTTATTATAATCTCAGTGGTTTTCCCATTCCCACTCACCTATCCCCATTGCAGCCTACTGACCAAGATAGTATAGAGGAGCATTGGAAAGGAAGACTACATCAAAGGATTTATTCAAGTTCACCAGGTTGAGTGCTTAAGTTTTACTGACTTCAATACATCTCGTTGGCATTTCTGCAGGCCTGTTGTCCATCATGAAACGATACCATGCTGGTGGCAAGGAGTGGTCACACACCAGGTCCTGAATTGCTGTTCTCTGCAGCTCCAGCGAGTCGAAGCTGGTGCTGCGATAGGGATTGCGCAGGATGTGGTGTCCCCCCGGCAAGCACTCGGGAGCTGGAAAGGGTGGAAAAGGGCAATGGTTAAATTAAAGTTAATTCAAGTTAATTCAATTGGATACTTTTAATAGCCACTTAAAGGAGGCTATATCCTTTTATGTTCAGATTCAGTTTAGGATTGGGCTAATTTTCAAGGTAAACATTGGGAAAAGATCAAATTAGGAATTGAACGCATAAAATTGTAAGCTTAGTAATACAAAAATTTTAGCTATCTAGATTTTAATCATATCTGGATCAGGACCAGAAACCCTAACCTTTTAACATGATTTCAGCTAAGTTTTAGGGATTAACATCTGAGTCACTCCTCAGAAATCAAGTAATGTTTTGAGGTTCCAAAGTCTTGTGACCTTTGAATCTATGTAGGTTCTTAGTTTAGTTTACTACATACATGAGCATTTTAATCACAATATAAATTGATGCCCAAGTATAAAGTGCACTTCACATACTTTTAAATATGCTTTTAGAAGAATGAGAACATGAAATGCTAAAAAGAGATAAAGAAATGGTGTCAAAACAACGGCACAGGATTTTTAGAAATCAGCTTAAGTTAGGCTTGCAAATATTCAAGCCACAGCTCAGACACACTTGAGGCATTGTGCTGGTTAGGGTGGGGTAGGGTTAATTTTCTTCACAGTGGCAGGTATGGGGCTGTTTTGGATTTGTGCTGAGCACAGGGTTGATAATACAGGGATGATTTTGTTATTGCTAGGCAGAGCTTACATAGAGCCAAGGACTTTTCTGATTTTCATACTGCCATGCTGGCGAGGAAGTTGGGGGTGCATGGGAGGCTGGGAGGGGACATAGCCAGGACAGATGACCCAAACTGACCAAAAGGATAATCCACACTATATGGCATCATGCTCAGTATGTAAAGTAGGAGGAAGAAAGAGGAAGGGAGAACATTTGGAGTGATGGTGTCTGTCTTCCCAAGCAAGCATTACACATGATGGGCCCTGCTCTCCTGGAGCTGGCTAAACACCTCCTGCCCATGGGAAGCAGTAAATGAATTCCTTGTTTTGTTTTACTTGTGTGTGTGGTGTTTGTTTTCCCTATTAAACTGCTTTTATCACAACCCGTGAGTTTTCTAGCTTTTACCATTTTGATTCTCTCCCCAGTCCTGCTGGTGGGGGAGTGAGCAAGCAGCTGCATGGGGCTTGGATCCTGCCTGGGGTTAAACCATGACAGGCATAAAGCCAAATACATCAGAGCTTCTGTGTGTGCATCTCAAAGTCTGAATCAAACCTGCTGCCCCTTGACGTGTGTTTGTTTACTTGCCTGCCCTGTTTATTTTCATACATCTCTTGACTTTTTTTTAAAGAATATTCAGTTCTTTTCTTAACACCTAATAAAAAGAAGCCTTGAAGTGATTCTTTTAGAAGTTGTTTATATTCAAAGAGCTGATCATGCAGAAAAAAAAAGGCCTTTTCTTAGTTATCTGAGCCATTTCTTGATGAGGCCAAGTCCTTTTTCACCGTGTCAGCACTGCAGAGTTGGTCACAGGAGGAGCCTGAGGTGGAGCTGCTCTGCTCTATGCATTGGCAACAGAAGGCTCAGCTAATTTCTTGCTGCAGTAATCTTTAATTGCTAATGATGATATAAGAGGCAGAGGGCACATTGCAGGAATTGCACAACCTGGCAGTTAGCAAAATCCACTCTTTGCACTGTAAATAGAGCTTATTTATGTGACACCTTTGACAGAGAATAAGACCACTCCCCATAACATCTCTTTTCAAATGTCACTTTTCAGATGGTGACTCTGCTTTAATATTATGCCAGTGGCACTCTGAAAGACATTTATCATTTTTATTTTATTGACAAGATACTCAGAAGGTCAAAGTCAATCCATTTATGGCACTATTTTTAAAGATTATTTTGATTGTGCCAAAGGCAAAGCAATGGTATACAAGACAAATGGGGAGAAAATGTAGCATAACGGAGCCTTTATTGCAATTTTCAGGGAACTAAACTGTCAAAGCCATTGCAATTCCAATGCAAAATCCAGCTGAATTAATACAATTGCCTTTTTAAATAAAAAAGAATTGCTCTAAGCTTTTCTTTTCTATAGGTAAGAGCCATTTTAGAGAGGGAACACTTGGAAATATTGCACCTCTAATTAAATCTGGGATCCGATTCACAGAATCACAGAATCACCTCCCTCAGATGTCCTTTCTGGGGACCACATGGAGACTGGTTTTTGCTAATTCCCAACCCAAGGGAAGAAATGACATTTCAGCAGGCCAACTATTTTACATAAATGATAAGTTTACCCTATATTTAAAAACTCTTAAAAAATACAGACCCTCACTGACCCTTTCAATATCACTCAGTGCTTCAGGAGTGTTAACAAGAACAGGATCTTGGTTTACAGTGCCTTTTGCTTGCCCAAATTAGCTCCTTCCTGAACAAAAGACAAAAGAGTCTAAAAGCAAACAGCTCTTTGCACAGTATTGCTACAGGAATCCTGCAAGAACTTTGTAATATAATTAATTACATTCACTTTCTCAATAATAATAATATCAAATGGTACCTTTAAATGTAATTAATAGCCTTCTGCTCAATATGTATTAGCTGTAATCCAAATTCACACCACATGTTGTGGTCTTACCAGTGATTAACTACACTGTCTAAACAATGCAAATACATTAGATGCTGACACACAGCTAATTATTTTTTGTCCTTTGCATTGCTCTGTTTGCAGTAGTTTAGAAAATGCTGTTTCACATAGTAATGTCAGAGGAGCTGAACATGGCACACAGGGCTGGCAAAGGGCAGGGAGGCCACACAGAGGAGGCATGCAAGGAGAGAGGTGTCCACCCATTAAATTTAACATGATTTGGGACTAAAGCCATGTGTTCACTCCCTAAGCAGTATATATATGAAGCCTTGGCTCAAGCAGCCACCACATCTAAAGGCATATTTTACCCTGTATTAACTGTCAGAGTATGGTTATATACCTGTGACTCGGTTCAGTTATGTTTACGGGCTGTCACTGAGGAGGCAGCAAGGCAAATTGATCCCCTGTCAGCTCCTCTGGAGCAGCCTGATGGATTTTGTTCTTGCCCTGGTGCAGATCAGACCAGAGTCGATGGTGGTGTGCCAGCACAGAGCAGGAGGAAGCATGGCAAAAGCTCACCCAGGTTTTGCAGCAAGCCTTGAGCAAAACAACCCCTCAATTACTGAGTTTCCATTGTAAAATGGTGCTTATTATGGCCCCATCACAGAATGATTCAGAGCTTTAACATACAAATTCCTACTGGCTTTCCTGTAGAAATAAATGAATAAAGGCATCACTGTTAATCAGACCATATTATAAAAATGTTGTTTAAAAAAACAACAAGACACAGCTGAGCCCTGTTGGTTGTTCACCCAAGAGATGCCTACCTATAGCTTCTGTTGACTGCAGCTAAACTCTAATCAGACAAAGTCTTCCTGTTAATTTTTAATTCATGACAAAGTCAGGTGAAGATGTCAAGCTTGTGTACAGTGATGAAGTGCCTACTATCCCAATCATCCCTCATATTCTGGGGAGCAATAAAATTCCATATCCATGTCTTGTATGGAGTCACTGCTACTCTGTGGTATACAGACTAGGTTGTCTTTAAAAGGAAATATTTATTTTCTTTATGTAGGAGAAACTTATAAATTTAATTGAATCCAGCTTTATTCCTGTAATTGTGTTAAAAGGGCTTATTTACAAAACATTGGCTTTTCAGAGAGCTGGTCATTATGGCCACTGAGGTTTCCTTCAGGAAGGAATTAAACTGCAGTGAGATTTTGTTGCTCTCAGTCCCAAGTTGTTATTTGCCTGCAGGAAAGGAATTAAATGCTGGGTGGTAGCTGGTGCTTTAGTCTCCTGCAAAGAGCTGCTTCTTGAACCACCACCAGCCTTGATAGGCAAGGAGCTGTTGCTAAGGCATAAGGATTTGTTTGCTTCACTAGACTTAAAAGCTTTTTCATAACAATTTTATGGCAGCAACTTGTGGCAAAGAGACACTGAGTAGCTCCTTTTTGACACAAAAAGCAAACAAATAATAATACCTGTTGTAGCTGTGAAGAGAAAATGACATTTGAGTAACTCTGGTGACATGACAAAGCAAGCCCTGTGGGGGAAATCCTGTCTCCATTGAAGCCTTAAGGAATGTTGCTGTTAATGCCTGGAGGTCAAGATTCACCTGATGCTAATTTGTGAGAAATAAGGGGCAGCCTGTGGGCTTGCTGGGAAAAGGAGAGTCTCCTGCAAGAAGGCAGAAGCAGCCAGAAATACCTGGTGGAAAATGAGCAGAAAATGGATATCTGAACTGGTGTTTCACACTGAAACACTGCTGTGGAGCTGGGGTTTGGCTCTCAGCTAAAGGAAACATTGATGTGACCATGGCTGGAGAAAGACAAACAAGTCAGCAGGTCCTGGGGGCAGCAGCCTGGAAACCCACTCTTAGTGTGCTGACCAATATTGTACTGGGGGGCACTGAGGCTCCACAGGGCTGTATCAGGCACCAGTCAAACACCAGAGAGGTGCTTGTAGGCCATTGCTCTGGGATGCCCCCAGCACAGACCCACATGTCTAACACCTTAGACATCCACTGGCTGCAGCTTATTTCAAGCAGGTTGGTAGCTGGATGGTCTGGAGGTAGCTGAGTCACCTGTACACACCTTGGGCAGAGGTGTTGGTGGTAAAGATACTCTGTGGGACCACCAGGCATTTTCTGTTCATCCTGGCTGATGGTCATGGCCATGGGAAGAAGCATCAGGGAGGATGTCAGGAAAATTAGAGTGGCAGGCTGAAAAACTGGAAAGAAATAATTTGCTAAACTCTGCATTTATATCTAAAGACAGGTGAGTTCTACTGTGATAGAGCTTTACCTGTCACTCTTGCTCCTGGTAAATATCAGTGGCTTACATGGAGGATTGTGTAAGAAGCTGTGAGATTTTGTTTGTTTGCTTTGAATAGCAGCTGCAAATCAAATAATATCAATAGGTGATGGCAGCTAGAAAACCCTGTAAGAAATATAGTCCACAAGCCTGAGGTGAATGTTTGTTTTGGGCAAAGCAGTGCCAGCTACACAATATATCTAAAGGGCATTCTAAAGCCCTGGGAAATAGCTGGTGGATCACAAAATAATTTCTGTGCAGAGGGTGAATGAAAACCCAGTGACCGATCCAGGTAATACTAATCAACAGCACCATTTGGTGATGGGGTGTAATTGTTCTGTGACCAGGAAAGATGTGTTCCCAGATGCAGACTTCTTTCTTGCCATCATCTCCCACATCATGGGAATTCATCTGGAGCTTTCCTTCAAAACTTCCATGAGTGCTGGAGCCAGAGAAGTGAGACTGTCCATGACTTTGCCATGGGTTCATTCTCAGGGGAGATTTGAAGTATGGCATTTGACAATATGCACACGTAGGTATATGTAAGTATGCATATGTGTATATGAATATATATTTCAAATTATGTATAAGAATGCTCATATTTTTGACATTTGTATGATGGACAGTGAATTTTTAAGTCCCTCTCTCCCTGGCACATTTTCAGATTTCCACTTTTTGTTTCTTACAATCCAGAGTGTTGGACTTTCTCTTCACAGGAAAATTAGGAAAGATTTGCATTTGGAAAAATCAGCCTGAAATACCAAGGCTATTAAGCCATAACTCCAAATTATTTGCAGACAAAGGATGTATTAGCTTTCTTCTCTTTCTGCTTTAGAGACAGAACGAAATCTTTAATCACCTGCCACTTCCATGTCTTCCATGGCTGCATTTCACTGCTGTAGAAAAGCTCAGGTGAAAGTTTCTGAAGCTTTCAGCATGTCAGTGCCATCACTTCCCCATATTATGATTTACCATGTGTTGAAAGAGTTTGTGTGGAAAAAGAAGGCAGATATTGGGAAAGGGAAATTCTTTCCAAGCTCTTAATGGATGTGTTCAAAATAATAGTAGAAGCCACTGATCTGACAACATTTAAAAATTCCTTTTGGTGGATGCAAGTTCCAGGGGAACAATCATCTATTAATAGATAAGACATTTGTAGCTAAGAAACATCTGACAGTTTATTAAAGATGAAAGTTGCTGCCTTATTTCACCAATACTTACTAAGATTTTAATGCAATTATTCTGCCTGCGGATGACAACAATTTTATTCCTAACAATATTTAGAGGCAGAAGTTTGTTGTGAATGTGACAGTGATCACTGCATTAAAATGCTCGAACCACGCAGGCTCTTCTGGTAGTTAAAACATAATAATTTTATAAAAATAAACTTGATAGCTAATAAATAAAACTATTTTCAGAGAACTCAGAAGGAGAAGAACATCCTACTGAACTGGAATGATAAGGAGGCCCATTGTATAAATGCCACAGACTCATAATGGCCAGATCTTGAAAAAGTCATAAAGCATTCATAAGGCAAAACTGATAGAGATAAATGAACCATTGTGCAAAATGAATGTAATTATAGAAAATTTGACCCAGGAAGAGGCTGAGCACCTGCTGAAAAGAATAAGACATATTTAATACATATTATTTGGACTGAATAGCAGAGAGAATTGAGGAGAAGGAAGAGCAAGCCAAGCAGGAACATGTTTTTCTAGGATTCTGCCACTTAGTACTTACCCTTAGAAGTTTTTTAAAATAAGGCTCTTATTGTAACCCAAGGAACTCAGCATGCAATTAAAGGCTCTTTAAAGTGTATGTCTTACAGTATAAGCACTCTTCTTTCAAGGCAGTCTTTAGACTGTACTACTCTAGGGATCTGCTGTGTTTGGAAACAAGACACAGCCTGTAGACATCCTTCTGCAATGCCTGAGTGTGGTCCAAGCACCAATGACAGTGGCAGCAATGTGGGAAGAGATCCCTTTCCTTCTTACCTCAGACCCATGGATGTTACACATGGCATCCTTGATATTTTGTACTTAAGGTGAATGGAACTCTTAGTAGAGTTTTCTCCCATCAGGCAGGACTAGTGAGTTTGTTGCTTCATTCTTAGGGAACTCTGTTCTTCTGCATAAATGCAGCAGCATGGGGCCTTGAGAGAAAGTGAAGTTGGAAAAAAACCCTCCTACAATCTGAAGATGTTGTCTGTATGATGCATCTGAATTTCATTTGCATGGGAACGAGGTCACTTATCATCCTGCTCTTCTATGAAGTAAAGCAATATACTATTGACAAACCAAGGGCCAATGCTCAGTTGCAGAGCAAACAATTATTTATTCATGGTAGTATCTGTTATCCTGGCTTGCATTTCTATTTTTAACTTGTAGTTTAGAAAGGAGGAATTGATTATGTGAAACTTTTCTAGTCTGTGTTTCCCCTGTATGCTTTGCAGAATAATGCACTGTGTACAGCTCACACAGGAGGATGCAGAGACAGGCAGACAAGAATTTTATATGGGGCCAGAAGGAGTGTAAAGAGGGAGTGACAAAACAGATGACACCAATGGGGCCCTGTGAGAAATGTGAGCAAAGTCTGAGGACAGTTTAAACTGGGCAGTTTACTGAGGAGTTTGGAGCACTGTCACAGAAGATGAGCTGAAAAGGTCTTTCTTCAGTGTTCCATAAATAGAGTGAAGGAACACAGTATTTATTTTCAGGGACAACACATGTAATGCAAACAAACCAAGAAGTTTGCAGCAGAAGTGTTGTCCTTTAAAATGGCTCACTTTCCAGGACTCACTATATGGCATCTCTCAACAGTGTGAGAATTACCCTTGAATAATGTGATGGATACAAGAGGGACAACAGGCATCACATGGATGAAAAGCAACAGGCAGCTGTACAGGACAGGTGAAGTCTGTAGTTACCCTGCTTTGCAAAATACAACCTCATCTATTGAATGCACCAGTTAGAAAGAGCAACAAAGCCAAATTGTGTCAATAGCTCCATTCTACTTTACCAAGTCTCCTCCTCACTCGTTCTGGCTCAGCCTCAGAGCCAGGCAAGCTGTAATTCTGAATATAGAAATCACTTACTATTGCTGTGTCAGAACAGAATTAAAAACCTCATGAATTTCCTCAAGTTATCTCTAAGTTAATGATGATGCCTTTAAGGGCTTCTGAGCAATCAATAAAAAGAAAATTATAATTATTGTTATTGATTGGTCTATTTTGCTCTCATCCCTCAGAATGAAAAAGTGAAACCAAATGAAAAGGTTCTTTCTTACCTCCTAATCTCAGCTGAACATACAGTCACAAATGTAGCTTTCCTAAATAGCAGCAGCAAAAAAAACACCCTCACATGTTTTGATTTTAGACCCACTGGGCTCTATTCAGATGGAAATTTTATTTCCGTGGTTTACCCCTCTGAGAGCTGGAGCTGTTTCCATACCTCAACCACGACTCAGGCTAATTACAATTTGCGAGCCACACATTCTTCCAGAGTGCTCCCATGGCTATTGCTGAATTTTGGCCACATTTCCCCTCACTTCTTCAATGTATATGGATTATATTATGCTGGGGAAAGTATCATCACTAACTTACTGTCAGTGCATCCAGGATGCAGCAGAGACTGGTGAACAGATAAGGGCACTCTGACTGCAGGCAGCTGAACACTGCCAAATGCCAGACCTGTGCCTGTGTACTGGGTGTGATTTAGTTCCTAATGTATGCAGGGTGACGAGGCAATTTTTCCTGCTATTGTTTTGCTATTATTCACTGCTATTATTCATTCCATTCACTGGCACAATAGTGGTTTCGGCAGTCGCACACTCTTCACGTGTTTATAATGGGCTGTTCTGTCAGCAGTTTGACATTTAGGATGAATGGTTGGGTTTGCTCTTGCCTTTGGAGTAAGGCTTTATTTGTTATTGTTTTGCAGTAATGTATACAGGCATGCTCCATTTCCCAATAATGCACAAACCTAGAAGGATCTTTCTTGCCACCTTCCTAGCAAAGTTGAGGTCTTTCTTGACCCTGTCCTTCATCCCCTCTCAGGCTGTTCACGCTTCGAAGCTTGGAGAGAGTTGATACGAAACAGGCTTGAGCTCACAGCAGCTCCTGCTGCAGATGCAAAAAGCTCTTCTCATGCATTATAGCACTTTGGATGGATTTTAAAAATATTGAAATAAAAGGTCATGAGCTAGAAATAGCCAGCAGCCTGCCTGGCCAGTGTGATAAGATAAAGCTGTGTACTCCCAACCGTGGAATTGCGACATTAAGCCTAATAGATTTCTAAAATCCAAATTTATCAGCAATCCTCACTGTTTGTTTCTTAAACATTTGAAAGACACAGTTTCTGTACATATAGCCATAAATACCTTCAAAATTCAAATGCATCAGTGCCTTCCTCCTATAGGAACAGGCTGCTGACAGTTTCAGTCAGCAGTTTCCTCAGTGGTGGTGGTATATCAGGGGAATCTCCTATGTCTGGTTTTGTGTCCAGCACCTGACTGAGGAGTGTTGATACCTATTCATGCCATGAATGAGTAAGACTTTCTGTTCCTATATTGAAAAACCCTTCAGATAAATGCATTTGCTATTTTTATTTAGGGAAATTTATTTCCCAATTCCCTGTTCTGACAGGTACTGATTCTCCTTTTTCTTTAGAGTTGTCTCTGCTTTGGTTGCTTCACTGATCTCTGCTTATTTACCAGGAGTAGTAAAAGCATGAATAAAAGTATCAAGGTTTGAGGACCCTAGAAGACCTTCAGCTATAAGCTGCTTTTTGATATAAAAGAAAATCAGCTGGTATCAGCTGAGTCTTCATCACATTTACAACTCTTACCTGTGCAACCTTTTAGTATGTAATTATCATAATAAGAAAAAACATCTCCATAATTATATGTGTGTAAAGCAAAATACCTTTCTGTGGCCATTCAGCCAGAGCTGCAGATACAGATATGCATGCTCACAGGGGATTAGGGAGGCACAGGAATAAACAGGAGACAATTGTTGTCCCATATGGTTTGTATTATAGGCAGATGTGTTTTGATCAGGATCAGCCGTGCAGAAGGTAAACCGACTGATTTTTTCTCATTTACACCGAATTAACTTTGATCACAGTGTAGGTTTGTGTGTTTAAAGCTTCTGCTTGCTTAAAAATGTGCTGGGGAGATTTGTGTCCTCAGAAAGTCTTCTGAGCCTGAAATGAGCTCTGTCTTGGTGGCTGGTCAGACTGTAGGAGGGTTTCCCGTGCTCGGTGGGGTTGGGATGGGGTGGGCATTTCCTCCACCACAGTCAAAGTGGTGTTGGTGCTTTTTACAGGAGGTGTAGCACTGGCACTTTCTAGTTCCTTAGAGAGAAAATAAAGAAAATCAGATTGCCAGATGGAGTATTCTCAATGGGAACCACTCTATTTTTTAGTCACTGATAATGCAGTACAGTTTCTTCTCACCAGACGAGATGAATCCTAGCAATTTTTTATTTCCATGGAGCCTTTTCCATGCTGAGCTTTCAATTCTACTCTTCCACCTCCCTCTTGTCTGATAACAGCAAGAGTAGACTTTTAGATTATAAAATAGAGTTATACCTTTTATTGAAAAACATGGTTTAAAAAATAGCATTAGTGAAGGAGGAAGCAACCAGATCTTAGTTCTTTTGCTCAGGAATAATTCAACAGAAAGTGTTATCTGTGTATCCCCATCCATAGGTAAAGCAAGGTGATTATAGGCAGACATGCACTGTTTCAGGTTTTCTTCTGTCTTTCTATTATCAAAACCAGACTCAGTTTTGCATTCCTAGTTGGTAATTGGCTAATAACTGTAATTTTCATCTTAAGAAGACAGACTAGAAACCAGTATTGAGAAAACACAATATGACAATTGATCAATTCTTCATTAGATTTGATGCATTCAGTTTACCACAGTCATTTCATTTGCAATTTGAACTAAGAAAAAACAATCGGCAAAAATCTAGTCAAGCAATTTCAGATTGGAAAGCCATAACACAAATTAGTGCACAAAGAAGCAGCAGGCAATCAATTTATCATTTGCTACTTTATTCTTTAGCAATCTGCAGTCATTGCTGAGTTGTTCCTGAAACTTGTAAAATTTGATTATGTGAAGCCTGGTATATGTCAGGGTTTGGTCATTTCTCTGTTGTGTTTTATGAGTTGTTTTATGATAAGAAGACATAGCCTCAAGCTGCACCAGTAGAGGTTCTGGTTGGACACCAGCAAGAATTTCTTCACACAAAGGGTTGTCAAGTATTAAAACAGGCTGCCCAGGCAGGTGGTGGAGTCTCCATACCTGGAAGTGTTCAAGAAATGACTGGATGTGGCACTTAGTGCTAGTCTAGTTGACAAGGTGGTGGTCTGTCAAAGGTTGGGCTTGATGATCTCAGAGGTCTTTTCCAACCTTAATGATTCTGTGATTGTATTCTATGAGCTGTTTAGAGAACAGAGACTTTGTACAGGTAGATCTGTCTGACATCTGCTAGTATCATGCACAAGATCACATAGCTAAAATGTAGTGTGAAAACCCTGGCAGCTCTACTTCTGTTGTTTTCTTCTGTTATCCCAGTTCAGAGGAGGTTTGGTTCCCACTGAAGTAGAGAAATGCCCTGTGGACCTACATTTCCAAACCAGTGCATGAGTCAACTGTACTGTTGCCTCTCCTACCGTACTCACTGTGTGGGTGGAGTAATACAGAAATGGAATGAAGATTTTAACCCCACAGTTTGAGTAACACACCTGTCAGCCCATTAATAAAAAGGGGTTTGTCTGTGCTAGACAGATAGTGGTGCTACCACATGCTGCTGCTCAGCCCTTACACCTGTCCACATTTATTCATAGGGGACCTCAAGAACACTTTGTCTTTTTTCTTCCCCCACAATGTTCATCTTTCAGCATTTGGAAATGAGGATCCCATTAACCTTTTCAGCTTTGGTGTTGAATTGAGTTTGTATAAATATTGTTTGCTAGCAGTGGATATGTTCAGAGAGTCACTGGATGTGTTTGGAGAATGGTCTGCAGAACAGACCCAGCAGAAGAATAACAAAAGGCAAACAAACAGGTGAGAGAAGGGGTTTACTTGGGGTTATCTTCTGTTTGGTTTGAGTTTCATGGGCAGATTTGGAGTTGGCTGATTTCCCCTGACTTGAAACCACAACTGCGATACGCTGGAGCAATGTCCCAAGCACTTAGCTAATCCATGAAATATCCCCTTCCACTGAAACCACTCTCTTTTCTATAATTTTGTTAACTATTCATTATAAATAAGAGGATGCCAACTTTGCCACCTTCCAATGCTGTTTCCCTTCCTTGAAGTTTTCTTCTCACAGATGCATATTCAATTCTGTTTATAAAACACATAATTTCATCAAGAAAAGCTACAGGTCTGCTACCAAAATGTTCTGCTGTCTCATGATATCCCCATGGAGCAGAAACCAGGGAGCTGGATATTACAGTTTCTTTGCCCAACCTCTGTTTATTAGCTGTAATGAGATGGAAAATATGTCCTTTTTCTTTTTTTTTCTCAGCTGTAGAGTTTCTGACAGAAGCATTTAGCTATGGGAGAGGGTTTCACAGATGAGACTTTTGAAGTGGGTGAACCCAATGCAGAGTCTCTGATGGACAAGGTTTACCTGCTGTCCCTTGCTCCAGTCTCACTGGAGGAACTTAGACATCTCCCTGCTCAGCCTCCTGGTTGTGATGCTGCTGCCCTCTTGCCTTCAGGTCTACATGATTGCAGCAAAGGAAATTGTTCCTCATAGACTATCAAAGTCAAACTGCTTTGGATAAGGGCATTTACTTGTTTTAGAGATGGGCCAGGTACTTTATTCTGCACTGGGTCAATGTCCTTAATGGACTCTCACCCCGTGCTATTTAAGCAAACTTCCCCTTTTGGCAGGAACTGCAACTCTCTACGATGATCTCTCAACTCTCTCACAATGATCCTTGTAGGTCCCTTCCAAATCAGGATATTCTGTAATTCTATTTTTACCCCACATATTCTCTCAAACGTGGTGTGAAAGAAAAGCCAAGGTCCAGATTTAATGTGAAGATCTTTGCTAGCAATTTTTTAGCCGCTCGTTCCTTCTCTCTCATGCCACTGTAAAATTGTAGCTAAAGTAAAATTTCGTTTCATCCTTTCTATTATTTGCTGGAATAAGTGTCTAGTGCAAAGGAAAGCACTAAAATCTAGGTTATTTCCTTGCAGAACATGTAGATTCAGCAGCATGGCTCAATATTAATAACAACTGAATGGCTAAATCCCTGCAAACTGGGGTAAAAGTTTGCTCCTAGGTATCCAGCAAACACACTTAAACCACCGAATTATCTTAATTCTAAAATAGCCTTCCAGCAGCACCACAGGCCCTGTACTTTGGGTTATTTTGCTGTATCTGGAATTTTGAGGCTATTCCAGAGACATGCGGGCACAATGAAAAGCAGAGTTGGACAAACATGTGAAGACTTGAGCTATAAAAGGATTAACAGATGCTAATGTTCTGCATTTTTCTGCTGCAATAATAGAAGTACAGACAGCACCCAGAGCAAAGCAGAAAGGAAAAGATTGCATGTAGGAGGGACAGAAAGACATGGCTTTAATGCTGTGCTGCCATAAATTTTGAAAAAAGCAACTCTTGAGCAGATGTTACCAGCACATGGAAAATTTAGTAAGTAGATGATTTGCAATTCACTGATCCATGGAGAAAAAATAACTTATTTCAATCTAAAATGAAATATTTGATTTTTTTCCCATAGCAGTAGAATCTCTAAAATCATAAAGAATGATTGATAATATTGAAACTCAGGCTAAACTCCTCTTCAACGTAAAATTAAATATCTTGGAAACAGGAGGCATTGAGTCATTTAATTTACAAAGACATTGAAAGGAAAAATTTCAACTTTCAGAAAAATATGCTTCTATTTCTCTAGGCTAAATAGTTTGTCACATTCAAAATGAAATTATGGTAGCTCTTGCTGATGTGGAGAAAAGTGTTGCCAATGCCATTTTAACCCTCTGTTGACCCTAAACACACTGCTGAGGGTACTCACAGCATTGGGTTTGCTCCAAGGAGCATGGTCTCTGTGCTTTTGTTTTCTATATATCTACTGCTTTCATTCACATGGACTGCTCTGTATGATGAACTCTTATTTCTTATTCTTTTTATTCTTAATGTGGAACAACCAGATCCAAACACACAGGTTTCTTACAAGACCACCATGACATTACAAGGTGGAAGTTACACAGCTCAGATTGCTCTGGCATCAGGGCAGTGATGCCTGCACACAGAATAATTATATAGGAGAATGAAGTGTGTTTTGGCATGGCACTCATCCCAACCCTGATTACACAGTGTATAGAGCACAGAGGCATTTTGGCATGAGCAGTACTGAAAAGAGGGTCAGCCTACTGCTTTTTGTGATAATCCTGCTTATCTCTAAACTATTTCTCCAGCATCTGCATGGGAACATGAGGCAAGGAAACTGCTTTGGTCTCTTGACATCCTTCTATAACAGAGGCATTTCCCTGTCCTCTACCTCAGCAAGGATAAATTCTGATTTATCTCCCATACTGTACTGATCAGCCACATAAATGAATGACTTCCCTAGATACTCATCCAAAGCACTCTGGACCCATGTCTTTTGCAATATTTTTACATACTTCCTCAACAGCAAGACATAGTCTTCATCCATCTTGAGAGGCAACTGCCCTTCCTACAATTTTTCAGCCTTTGAGGTTGCAATTCTTCTTAGCCACAGTGCAAATTTGTTCATGTTGCCAGCAGGTCTGATCTGCCATTATTAGGTTGTCAGTCATTGATATGGATAATACAGGATAAGTGTGACTCAAAGTGGCCATCTGAACCAGTTAATTTCTGTATTTCTCTCAAACTCATTTCTTGATATTTGTTACTTATTCATTATGGCTCCTCAACTACAGAGAGTACATCAAAGTTGAATATTTCTCTTTAATCATGGACCAAAAACATTATCACTCTGATCATAGGATTGCTGCTTTCATGTTTTCTTCTTAGACCTATTCTTGGAATGTGTCCCATCATTTAAAATCCTCTTCTAAGGTAGGAAAAATGACCTTTTCTCTTTCAAGACAAGCCTTTTCTTAGGATAGTCCATAGACTTCATGATATATGCCAAGAATGACATAGCTTTTTATACAGATTGAATCTTATTTGCAATAATAATTTGCAGTATGTTCACATCACCAAATCCTTTCAAAGTTTTCTTACAATAGCAGGTTCTTTTGGCTGTGATTCCATGAGAAATGACAGTCCAGATTTTTGCAAAAGGCTCTGCAAATAGTCATTAAGCACTGAGATGTGATCATATCTGTGTGCATATGGTATATGTAGAAGAGTCTGCTCTTCAGCCTTTTCATAAGATAGGTATATATGTGTGTAATAACTAAAATAAGAGTTGGTGTTTTCCTGCCAGTTCAAGCAGGAGTTGGACCTGTTAACAGAGTTAAGATTAAAGAGAATAAGCAAACCATTTAATCTCTTCTTTTGGCCCAAGTAAAATTAACACTACAGCTGAGTTATTCCTTCTTACACTGACAGTGGGGAAAAAATCCTCATCTACAAGGCAAAACCTTGCAAGAAGGAGAAAGAGAGAAATACACTGGGGGAAAGAGACTGCATGTGCCTACTGCCCTAAGGTGTAACCTGAGCCAGGAGCAAAGAACTGCAGGACACTTGGGCAATAGAAGGATAAAGGAAACAGGGCAGGAAAGGAGAGGGGAAGGTCATGTAATCCACTTGCCCTCAACAACACACCCCATGGATTCTACAGTCCCATTTGTCACACATGGGATAACATTTGTGAACTTTAGAGATGCTACAGCTGCT
The DNA here is from genome assembly GCF_000695815.1 of Acanthisitta chloris. Lineage (NCBI taxonomy): Eukaryota > Metazoa > Chordata > Aves > Passeriformes > Acanthisittidae > Acanthisitta > Acanthisitta chloris. Next base: position 17,875 of record NW_008676384.1, read on the forward strand.
TGGTCCACGCTATTAGCAAACTGCATTGCTTTGATGCAGAGTTTATCTCTCTGAACAGCTTCCAGAATTCCTTAGAAACTTTGCACATTTTTTTGCTCAGGGCCACAGGGGCTGCCCCAAGGGAATATCTGCAGGTCTCTCTGAGGAGAGGGCTCCAAGCAGTCCCCTGTTGCTCAACAAGGGGGGCTTGTTCACACCCTTGTCTATTTAGGGCTTGGCATGGATTTCACATGCTTGTTTTACTCTCTCCCTGCTAACAACTTGCCCCTGAGTATTTGGAATCAGTAGAAAGTAAATAGAGTGAGATACCATATGTTAATTCCAGTACGCTTTTTGGCTGATAAAAGTGAAAAGTATAAGCTCCTTCTGAGATTATTGCATATAAATGGGTTCAGGCAATATCATGGAGAAGCTAGCCAAGCAGTAGCTTTACCCATTAAGATGATATCTAAATGATCCAAATGTTATGAAGGAATTAAAAATAAGTAGCAGGTTGGATAGCAAGATCAAACTGGTCATGCAGATATTTTGTACATTCAACTTTTCAGTATGTCTAAGAGATGTTTAGGCTATGGTGGTGCATCAGAAGGGTTAATCTCCTGCTGGGGTGAATGTGTACATTTTGTTACTGCACATATTTCTCAAGCAAACAAATATAAGTGGCAAGGGAAAGGATGTTGTTCCTTGACGCAGTTGTTCTCCTGACACTTCACACTATGAAATACACTCCAATTTCCCAGCAGAAAGAAACTGAAATTATGAAGAATAAGATTGACTGAAATGGATGACAGTGTTTAAAAAATGTTAGCTAGTATTGATGTTTTGGAGCAAAAAAATACTCCGAGAACGCTGCCCTGAGGAGGTGATTGATACGGCTGCCACGGAGGCATGTGTCATGCTGGATAAGTCACTCCAGCCATGTCAGAGGTGATCATTACTTTCATGCTCCTTGTTTTCTAGGTGCCTGACTGACGACCCTGATATGCAGAAATATGAGGCACTTAAAGCTTAGCTGCTGTTGAAATCTCGATGTCGGAGCTAGCTGTGAGTTTTCTGATGAAAAATTCTTCTGTTGGAAAATGTTGACTTGCCACAGTTGAGATTTTCACAGAAGTGTGTTTTTCCATTGAAGTTATCCTTGTGTGATTTTTTAGTATAGAATTGCTGGAGGGAAAAAAGGGAGAAAAGGGAGAAAGCTCTGCACTTTGGAGTAATCAAAGCACATGAAAAAACTCAAAATGAGAGACTCGAGCCCTGCCCTGGGTTTGCCCAAGAAAAACTTCTCAAATTAATGTCATTGTCTCTTGGGCTGATGGCTATTAGGGGGTTGGAGGTGGGGGAAGAGGGGATGAAGAGAGGATTTTCCTCCCTTTGCCTCTCTAAGTGCTTTTACTAAATATTTCAAATACTTTTGTTTCATTCCAGTGTGAAAGAGTGAAAAGAAAAGTATCTGTACCTTTCATGAAAGGGAAGAGCAGCTTCCCTTTGGGCAGTTTTGGGTGCAGAGATCAAACACCTCAGCAGATGGGACACTTTCAGCTCCATTTCCCTGTTTCTGAAACTACTTGTCCTGGAGATGTTTGTAAAGTAGGATACACTGCACCTCACACTTGCCTCTTACTGACCAGACCAGTAGAGCTGTCAGAGGAGAAAATTGGCTGATAAGGCACATTTGGCTGTTAATAATCCACAGCAGCTTTTCCCAATCACCCTATTTTCCCCCTTCATGAGGCAGGATTTAATGTTGCTAAACCACACTCCTGTGAGTTTTGCCTACCCTCTTCTATCTCCAGCTGAAGGGAGTTTTGTGGACATTGATCTCCTCAGACAAGGTATCCCACCACTTAACTCATATCTAACTTCCTCTGTGTCAGAGTCAGGTTGGTTTCTCTTTTCCTCCATCATCTGTGGGTATGAGGAATAACCAACTGCTGCTTTCTCTGTTTCCCATGTTAGAAGACTAAACACAACCCCCTTCAGTGTTCTCTTCTCTAAGGTAAGGCAATTTTTTTTAAACTTTCTTTTATGGTCAAATTTCTAGGCCCCTTGTTAGCTTTGCTGCCCCCTTTTTGAACTGTCTCTAATTTGTCCAGCTTTATTTCAGTAGGATGATCAAAATTAGACACACTATTCTAGCTGTGGCCTCTCAGATCCATGAGCACAGGTCTAATGAGTTGCTGTGCTTTATGTGCACTACCCTCAGTAACAAATTTCGTTCTTAATTTTTCCTAATAACTCTACAAGTTGCAAGTCATTAGGAACCAGCATGGAAGGCAGTTTGGCTGTTTTGTGGGTTTTCAAACCATATTTTTTTTCTTGTTAAGTACTGAATTTATGCCTTTGTCTTTCTTTGGGTCTCAGAGGTTCCCCATAAGTTTTTGGAGGCTATTTTTAATGATTCAAATAACGATTCGGCTGTTACTCAGGGTGGATTCAGCAGTTACTGACAACCTGGCTATACCCATTTTTTGGTCTCTCTTCTTTTTATGCCACATGTTCCTACTACTGTCTTGAAATTAATTGTGCTAAATATCTGGTTATAGTGTAATGTCTCTGAGAAGAATGAAGCAACTAAGACTTTGAATGCATTTGTATTCCCTATGTCATTTTACCTGCTCTCCTTCTCTGTTAATGGACCCGCACTACTTTCTTTTGCCTTGATAACATTGAAATTATTTGCCCTTCACCCCACAAAGGCTGTGAAAGTAAATTAATGACTGCAAATTAAGCACCCAGGTAGTATAATAAAAAAGGGGAAAGCCTATCAGGAAATGAATGGCATTTCTAAGATGGGTTTGGCTACTTGGAGCAATACATGCATTAAAGCCACATGCTCACAAGTAAGAATGACATGAATTACTGTCTTGCTGCTCTGTAATGGAGTGCCATCTATTCTGGACACTGGAGGAAGCACCTGTCCTCAAGGAAATCAGTGCATGATCATGCCACAGAGATTGGATTAGAATTTACAAGCATGAGGAGCAAATTGAGGTGGTGTAAACAACTAAAGCTTTGAGGTTTCCTGGTTTATGAGCATTTCCCATCATGACTTTGTCTGGTGATAGATGGAAAGTGAAATATTTGCTCTGCCCTCGGTGCTGGGTAGTGCCCTGTTGGGTTCTTCAAGGCACTGAGTGCTTCCTTGCCTTGGAAAAAGTTAGATCTTTCACTCCTGCCAGAGACTGTAACTTGCATCTCTTGCTGTTCTTTTCTTTTGTCATTCCTTATCCAGAGGTGGACAGAATAATATGCTCTTAGTGAATATGTACTTTTACAGAAATTTATACTGCTGTAGTGTCTGATGATGGATTGCACCAGGCAGTCCTGCTGTCTTCTGAGAATAGCTGGAGATGGTAACTGTGACTTACACAACTCTTTGTGAGTGTAAGCAATGAAGTAAATTGTCAATGGAATCTATTCTCCAGTGATCTCAGAGCTTAAGCCAAAACAGTGCCATGAAAATCTGAAATAGCACTGTGAAGATGACCAGAAAAAGTGATCTTTGCCAGCTTTCTGTTCCCCCAACATATTTGCTTGAGATTGCTGGGGTCCATATGACACCCTGAAGTGATGTGTGAACCCCACCAGTCTCTGCATCAAACTGGAGAAGATTCTTAATGACTGTTTATGGATCATTTCTTCCTTGGAGAGCACTACAGTGCTGATACCCTGGTTGTCCCATGGCTCATATGACCATTTGTTTTGTGACTTTTATCTAGCATTGTTCTACTCAGAGGGAACAAATTAAAGTAGACAATGTTGTCTCTGTAGCAAAAAAAGATTTCCTGCAATAATGATATACTTTACCTGGTGGCTTGCAGCAAAATTTAGACCTCATTTTCTGCTGAAGAGGTGTGAACAATCACCAGAGTCCAGACTTGCCCTTGGTTTCCTCCCAAATATTATTTTTTGGGGGTATGTTTTTCCCTCCTGTTGTCCAATCTGTCTGCTGGGGATTTTTCTCACAGGCTGTCATCTGACCTTCCTGCCATGACTGTAAAATTAATTAAACAAGCCTCTCTCCACGCACGCTCGCTAAACAGGCTGTCCATTCCAGCACTAGTTAGTACAACATTCACATCAATATTAACAGGAAATATCTGAATACAGGGCATGAAAATTTTGCACTCTGCCTGCTGTACAAATCAGCTCATTGTACATTTTCTCCCTGTCCTAGATGTGTAGCCTTTTGTCTCCTTTGTCCTTTCGACTTAATTTTAGTTTGCCCTCTACTTTCACCTCCATTACTGTGTTATACATGGGCAGTTGGCTATGTGACTTAATCATATCGGCCTCCTCCTGCTGTTTTACTTCAATCATCTCCAACCTTTCTCCACTGAACTGACAAAGGTACTTTCTTCTGCGCCATGGAAAACATGATCTAAAACAATATGACAGCGTTAGAGTTCTGCATGCATAATTTCAATAGCATCCCATGTAACCAGTCACCTGGCTGGGCTTTTTTAATGAAATCACCCTTGTTATCAGTCTGTTTTCATTCAGTTCCCACAAAAGGATTGCTCACAGCATGAATCATGCCAGAGATTTCAGTATCTTCCTCAGGAAGTCAGTAAAGATAATAAAAAGGGGTACAAGCAGAAAAGTCTTTGGAAATAGAACATTTAAAAGCAGTGATGCTGCTGATAACTTTCTTTCATTTTGCAGAACACTAAGAAAAAAACCCCAACAAATCAACCCCTAAAAGTAACATTTTGTTCATTAATACTTTTGTATTGCTCCCCACCATGTCCACTTGCATCTGTTACGTAACTCCACGATTTCCAACTTTATTTTTCATTGTATGTCTTCTGCTCTTAGAACTTTCTTTTCCAAAGAATAACAGAAAGCTCAGCAGGGTGAGCAAAGTCACTTAGCTAATCATCTAAGGGTGGAAACAAGCTCTGCCACAGTGCCAAGGAGGTGGTGCTGAGGGGTGCAGAGAAATGTACCCTTCTGCTGCCACCCTGGGGGACAAGGATGAACACTGGTACCTCTGCCAAAGGAGATGCTTTCTGGTCTCAGGCCACTCCCATCAAAACAAGAAAGGGATCACTACTGCAAGCACACAAATGTACACTGAGATAATCTGTTGGTTTTTGCCTGCATGTTTCTCTCCTAAAAGTGCTTTTTTTTTTTTTTTTTTGCAAAGTCAATTGGCAATATCTACATCATTATGAAGCTTTTCTGGCACTGCATCTGCTGATTGATGGCTGTGAAAATGCAACATATTTCATTTTCTTTTCCTAGACGTGAAGCCAGCTGCTAATGGTTTTCCCAGGGTGAAGCTGGCAGCTGCAGGATCAGGTCTCAAGGCTCTAAAATGTACATTTGCAGGAGAGCCACCTGGGCTTTTGGCTGTTTCTTTAGTGGTCATTATTGCTTGTAAGAAATGATCTAAGCAAAATGGGTGCTGAGCCTGGCTGTAAATTCTGGGGTTTGATTTGGGAAACCACAGTCATTAGCTTCAGATGGAAGTGATCTCAATGATCTCAAGATCTTTCTGTATGCAATTAAAACTTCCATCGCCTGTTTCCAAAACCATGTTAAGTCCCATGGTCTAACAGTTAGCATTTATTTAGTTTTATTCATCTGCCTCAAGTCAAATACAGAAGCTAATGCTTAAGTAGTATACTTTTTGTATTAATTTTGTGAGTGCTTGCTGAAGGCTGAAATAAAGCCTGAAAGCCAGAGCATCATTAGGCTTGAGTGAGAGTGAGACTGTGGCTCTCTGCAGACACCAGGCAGCAATAAGTAATCTTTC